>NC_081556.1:36573144-36625644 GCF_963082655.1 Stomoxys calcitrans | reverse complement strand
TTGACTTCTTGGGCCCTTGCAAATTTTGGCCCATGAACATTCCACTAAGGAACAGGGCCAAACTTCTCACATATCAATGAGTGCAGTCCGATTCAAGTTTTAAGCTCAAAGATAAGGGGCCTCCTTTTTTTATAGCCGAGTCCGAATGGCGTGCCGCACTGCGACACCTCTTTGGAGAGAAGTTAAACATGGCATTGTACCTCGCAAATGTTACCAGCATTAGGAGGAGAAACCCACCGCTGAAAATTTTTTCTGATAGTCTCGCCAGGAGTCTAACCCAGGAGTTCAGCGTCATAGGCGGACATGCTAACCTCTGCGCTACGGTGGCCTCCAAGCCGCAATCTTGGGCCCTTACAAGCCGCAATATTTGTCCGATTTTGCTGAAATTTTGCATGTAGTATTTTGTTATGATTTCCAATAACTGTGCAATTACGGTCCAAATCAGTCTACAACCTGATATAGCTCCCATATAAAACAGCTATTGAATTGGCCTTCCCTAGGGCCTTAAGACCCTGCAATGGCTATCTAAGACAATTTTGTGCTATGTATGTAAGTGTGTGTGTGTGTGTGCGAGTTGTATAATTAAACTCTACCATGGGTAGTCACGTTCACTTTTGACAAGTTGTCTACAAAGTTGAAGTTGCATTTAATAAGTTCTCGAGTCAGAGAAACCTCTCATGAATCTTTCCCCCTCCCCGCTATCATACATGCGAAAAGCCTCTAACCTGATGTAGGACTTGCAAACAAAACGCTATCATCAACTCTTAAAACTAAAAGCTTCAAACACCATCGACAATGAAAATGAATTATAACTTTTCCAAGACAAGCAGAGCAACCAAGAAACATGGCAAAAGGGTAACTGCAAAAACGGCCAAGTGGGCGAATAATGGTAACCTTAAGTAATGTCACGTCAGACATGCAACCGCACACGCTCAACCATAGTAAGGTATTCAACGTCGGGCGAAAGATAGACAGACACTGCAGAAATATGGCACGTCAAATATAGTCCTAATAAGTTAAAAAGTTTTCTTGGTTTTATTTATGGGCCACACCTAATGGAGAAGGGTGTGTGCCTTGTCATAATGGCAAAAGACCAAGTCAAAGTTTAAATTGCAATCGATTTAAGCTATGAAAGCAAATAAGTAAAAGCGTGACAAGTCCGGCCAGGCCGAATCTTGGTAGCCCACCACCTTGGATATCTTCATCTCGGAATAAGTACTACCTATTAGGAAAAAATTTAAAAAGCCTTTTTGGGAGTAGGCTAAAAATGGACTCCAAAGACCCCACAGCTGCGGTAATGGCGTCAGACCTCAGCGTGTTGTCCTCCCCTTCTATAGATGTGGCTGCCTTTGCATCTGTAGTCGAGAGTATTGCTGAAAGCGCACAACTAGTCGTTAGACTAATTAATGAAAAATAGACGTATAAACCAATGGGATGCACAATTTGTCCCCAGCCTTAAAGTAAAGGTGGTGTTTCCGAATCGGATTCAGACAGCAAGTGTGTCAATGAAACAGCAGCCAAATCGAGAGATGAGGGCAGCGGGATGACGGCAGAAGTGAACGACGGCTCTGCTAAGCTCACGAGCAGACCGAGAGAGCAATCCGATGCACGACGTAGGGGACAGAGGAGAATGTACCGGCAGCGCAATCGGGCGAAAGTGCAGGATGCTGGAAGGGATAGAACTTACATTCCAAGCACATCTACGGAAGCTTGAAAGAGAACCAGATCTCCCGAAGAGCATAACACTGCTAAAATGCTGAAGAAGAAACAAGTAAAAGCGTGCTAAGTTCGGCCGGGCCGAATCTTATATACCCTCCACCATGGATCGCATTTGTCGAGTTCTTTTCCGGGCATCTCTTCTTTGGCAAAAAAAAAAAGATATAAGAAAATATTTCCTCTGCTATTAGAGCGATATCAAGATATGGTTAGGTTTGGACATAAATTATATGTTGGAGGCCTGTGCAAAATGTCAGCCAATTCGAATAAGAATTGCGCCCTTTGGGGGCTCAAGAAGTAAAGAAGAGAGATCGATTTATATGGGAGCTGTATCGGGCTATAGACCGATTCAGACCATAATAAACGCGTATGTTGATGGTCATGAGAGAACCCGTCGTACAAAATTTCAGGCAAATCGGATAATAAATGCGACCTCTAGAGGCTCAAGAAGTCAAGACCCAAGATCGGTTTATATGACAGCTATATCAGGTTATAGACCGATTTGAACCATTCTTGGCACAGTTGTTGGATATCATAACAAAACACGTCGTGCCAAAATTCATTCAAATCGGAAAAGAATTGCGCCCTCTAGAGGCTTAAGAAGTCAAGACCCAAGATCGGTTTATATGACAGCTATATCAGGTTATGGACCGATTTGAACCATTCTTGGCACAGTTGTTGGATATCATGACAAAACACGTCGTGCGAAATTTCATTCAAATTGGATAAGAATTGCGCCCTCTAGAGGCTCAAGAAGTCAAGACCCAAGATCGGTTTATATGACAGCTATATCAAAACATGAACCGATATGGACGGCCTCTGCGTCTAATATTCCAAGCACATCTTCGGAAGCTAGAAAGAGAACCGGAATTCCCGAAGAGCACAACACTGCTAAAATGCTGAAGAAGAAAAAGAGCTCGCCGCATTCAAGTACTCTGGGAAAACCAAGCCAGCCATCCTGCAATATCGGAGACTCCAGACAATCTCTTGCGGAGGTAGACAAAGTCGGAACAGAAACTAATAAAGCGGGCACGGCCCCTAAGTCTTCATGGAGGATTGTGACTTCCAAAAGGAGGCCACAGCCATCACGGAAGGGGAAGATGGTCACTGAGAAAGGTAAGGAGCCGCCCTCTTACGCCAGAGTGGCAAGGAAGCACAACAGAGATGAGCTGACTTATGCAGTCATCAATATCGGCTGTGCTTCCGGAAGGATTCCACCAGATCATCGGTCCCAAGTGGAGGATCTGGTAAGCGATCAGATTTTCGAACATGTGTGGAACTCTGTTGAGGGTCCACCCATTCAAATGATGAGCTGCGAGTATAGTGGGGAAATCTTTATGCTGCATTTTGCATCGGTGGAATGTATTGATACCGTCAAACCGCTCCTCAGGGGTATCCAAGCTCCCTGGGAAGGCGCAAAGCTAGATGTGGTGAGAAAGATGGACATCCCCCAGCTCACAAAGGCGACGATCTTCATAAAAGGAAGGGGCAGTAAATTTGCGACGGAACGCATGTTGGGATTCTTAGGCAAGCAAAACCAAGGCTTGGTCGCAGAGAATTGGGTGGTCTTCCACAGGGAGGAGAAGGAGGAAGGCACCCTCTTTGTGGTTGGCATTGATCAAGTTTCCGTGACAAGTTTGGCTAAAACTAAAGGCATGGCTCACAACGGGAGCAAGACTATCTTTTTCAAGACTGGGAAGACTAGGATAGGCAGAAATTCTCATTTTGAGATATCAGGCCTTGCAGAGGCAGGTGACTCAACACCGTCAACGAAAAGGGGGCTGAAAACGAGACAATCAAGGCCTCTCTCAATATTGGAAAGACTAGGATAAGAGACCCAACACAGCCTAACGAATAGGGACCCCTCGACGAACCCATCACCGACTTTAAGATTCGGAAGACTAGGTTAGGTAAAGATCCTAATATTGAAACATTAGGCAGCGCAACGACAAGAGTTTCAATGCAACCCAACGAACAGGGAGCCGATGATGGTACCATCATCTACTCCCAGGAAGACCATTTACTTAAGATTTGGAAGACTAAGATAGGCATAGATCCTAGTATTGAAACATCAGACAGTACAGGGAATGAAAATTCAATGCAACGAACAGAAAGCCATTACCGAACCATTACCGACTTTATAAAGAATCGGAAGACTAGGATAGGCAAGGAACCTTATACGACGACATCAGGCAGTGCAATAACAGGAAAGTCAATGATGTCTAAAGAACACGGAGCAGACGATGAGATCATCACCCACTCCCAAGATGCCCATTTACTGGAGGACCCATGATTGAGGTAATCCAGATAAACCTCCACCGGAGCGAGACTGCTACACACACTCTGATGGAGGAAATCATTAAGGGCAAGATTCAAATGAGGTACTAATAGGGTGAGATACGAACTCTAACTACATTTCGTGGGTACCAACACTATTAAGCGGGGCCAAGCCATAACACTTAATATTGGTAGCACAGCTACATTTGTTAATAGAATTAGGGAGGAGTTATAAGATGTGGTGATATATTCAGAAAACCTTATCGATCGGATTCAGGATTGGAGGGTCTCCATGGAAAACTCTTTCTCTGACCATCGCACGGCCAGCGCCGAACCCGATAAGCTTCCGGAATAAGTTGAAACCCAACTGGACAAAATTTGGAAGGCTACTCAGAAGAAGAGTTGGGCAAGGCAATTTAGATTGTCCAAGCAAGCGATCGGCATAATATTTCGTATTTTGCTTATAAAGATCAAAAAGGAATAAATGGAAGGATTGCGTTTTTCTCTTTGCAAAAAATGTTTCTCCCTAATAGCATGGGGCGGTCTTATGTATATCTAAGGCTGTGGGCAACCAAAATTCGGCCAGGTCGAACTTAATCTGTTTGTTATACCCACCACCGAAGGATGGGGGTATATTCATTTTGTCATTCCATTTGCAACATATCGAAATATCCATTTCCGGCCCTATAAAGTCTGTATATTCTTGATCAGCGTAAAAATCTAAGATGATCTAGACATGTCCGTCCGTCTATCCGTCTGTCTGTTGAAATCACGCTACAGTCTTTAAAAGTAGAGATATTGAGCTGAAATTTTACACAGATTCTTTTTTGTTCATAAGCAGGCTAAGTTCGAAGATGGGCTATATCGGACTATATCTTGATATAGCCCCCATATAGACCGATCCGCCGATTTAGGGTCTTAGACCCATAAAAGCCACATTTATTATCCGAATTTGCTGAAATTTGGGACAGTGAGTTATGTTAGGCCCTTCGACCTCCTTCGTCAATTTAGCTCAGATCGGTCCAGATTTGGATATAGCTGCCATATAGACCAATCCTCCGATTTAGGGTCTAAGGCCCATAAAAGCCACATTTATTATCCGATTTTGCTGAAATTTGGGACAGTGAGTTGTGTTAGGCCCTTCGCTTCCTTCCTTAATGTGGACCAGATCGGTTCAGATTTGGATATAGCTGCCATTTAGACCGATCCTCCGATTTAAGGTCTTTGGTCCATAAAATCCACATTTATTATCCGATTTTGCTGAAGTTTGGGACAGTGAGTTGTGTAAGGCCCTTCGATAACTTTCTTCAATTTTGCCCAGATCGGTTCAGATTTGGACATAGCTGTCATATAGACCAGTTTCTTTATTTAAGGTTTTGGGCTCATAAAATGCTCATTTATTATCCGAAGTCGCCGAAATTTGGGACAGTGAGTTAAGTTTAGCCCCTTGACATACTTCTACAATATCGCACAGATCGGCCCAGATTTGGATATAGCTGCCATATAGGTTTTAGGTTTTAGGGCCATAAAAGACGCATTTATTGTCCGATGTCACTGAAATTTGAGACAGTAAGTTAAGTTAGGCTCTTCGACGTTCTTCTTCAATTTTGCCCACATTGGTCCAGATTTAGATATAGCTGCCATATAGACCGATCTCTCGATGTAATGTTTTGGGCCCATAAAACACGCATTTATTGTCCGATTTCGCCAAAAATTGGGACAGAGAGTTAAAATAAGCCCCTCGACATTTTTCTGCAATATTGCGCAGAGGGGTCAAGCTTTGGATATTGCTGCCATATAGACCGATATCTAGGTTTTAGGTTTTGGGCCCATAAAAGAGGCATTTATTGTCCGATGTCGCTGAAATTTGAGACAGTGAGTTAAGTTGGGTTCTTTGACGTCCTTCTTCAATTTTGCCCAGATTGGTCCAGATTTGGTTATTGCTGCCATATATACCAATCTCTCGATTTAAGGTTTTAAACCTATAAAAGGCACATTTATTGTCCGTTTTCGCCGAAATTTTGGACAGTGCTTTGTGTTAGGCTCTTCGTGCAACTTGGCCCAAATCTTTGTGCAACTTGGCCCAAATTGGTCAGGATTTGGATATAGCTGCCATGTAGACCGTTATCTCGTTTTAAAATCTTGGCCCCATAAAAGGCACATTTATAATCCGATTTCACTGAAATTTGATACAGTGACTTATGTTAGGCTTTTCGACATCTGTCTCGTATATGGTTCAGATCGGTTTATTTTTAGACATAGCTACTGTACTTACTAGTATTTGGTCCAAATCGAAACATATTTTGATATAACTGATATGGGACATAAGGTATGAAAATTTCACCGAATTTTGATGAAAGGTGGTTAACATATTGAGTTGTTCAAAAAGTAATTGCGGATTTTTCATATAGTCGGCGTTGACAAATTTTTTCACAGCTTGTGACTGTGTAATTGCATTCTTTCTTCTGTCAGTTTTCAGCTGTTATTTTAGCTTGCTTTAAAAGAAAAGTTTAAAAAAGTATATTTGATTAAAGTTCATTCTAAGTTTTAATAAAAATGCATTCACTTTCTTTTAAAAAATCCGCAATTACTTTTTGGGCAACCCAATATATTTCCGAGGTGGTGGGTATCCAAAGTTAGACCTGGCCGAACTTAACGCCTATTTACTTGTTTTTAAATGTTTTCTCAGCTTTTAACATCATTTGATGTCCATAATGTCCCAATCAGTTGACATGGGGCGCTCCTCCGATATGTTCAAACTTTACTTTGATAACTGTTGGGACATTTCCAAAAACCCAATCAGGGGGTTTTGAAAATTGATCGTCCCCTGTACACCTAGATTGATAATTAAATCCAAATTTCTTTTCATTAGAGTCCGATATTGCTAATTGGCTTATATGATCAAGCCAAGCAATTTCGAGGGTAAAAGGGCCACAAATTTAGAAATCTCAAACGTGCTCTATTATTAGATACGACTCAATGTAGTTAGGGACTCTTTAAGATCTTCTTTGCTTTTTAGTTTAACAAATTCGGAAGTATTCTTTCACTTATTATTAGCCTTGAATTATCTTAAACGTTATGAATTGCTTTCGATATCAATTTCCAAAACTTGTTCGTTTGCATTTTTGCATTTCTAAGTTAGTTGTGGGTGCATCGAAGTTGTCAGCAATTGTTCATTACAAAAGTTCTTCTAAATAGTCATGGTTTTATAAAATAATTGCATGCTTATGAATCCATGAAATACTCACACACACTAAAAAATATATAACCGGCTTCACACATATATAAACTCATGCGTGTATGGGTGTGTTAGTCCCTTTAGTCTTGGTATTTTATTATCTTGAGTGTAAAAAACGTAGAAAAAAGAACGCCAACGAGAAAAATGGTTTCTTGGCAAAGTTGCATTATTCACACTCGAGTGCATATAGAAACTCGTACATACTGAAGATAAGTCATGAATGTTGCCACTACTTGTTATCATAGTTTTTGTTATAATTGTTGTCGTTGTTGTTGTTGTTGCTAGAGTCATAGCATTTTCGCTTTCGTTGCTCTGCACACACTGTTGTCATCACTCAGCCAGCTAAAAGCAACAACAATAACAGCATGAGGGCGATGAGTAGTTTTTTGGAGGGGTATACTTCCAAGTTTTGTTTGGTCGTTGTTGTTGTCCTTGTGGTGCTCTCAATCTCAAGTTGTTGCCATTGTTCACAAAAATGTTATGCGATGGGTGATAATGGCTGTTCTTAGAAGCACTCTCACATACACACACAGACACACACACCGGCACCTACTCGGAAACATGCGTTCTATTCTTAAGGATGTTTACTTAACACACATTCACTTAATCGCATTATCCTATGCTTGGTGTTGGTGTACGAAAGAATGTCTCTTCAGAGCATGTATATGTGTGAGCAGGAGGTTACTTATATTTACTTGTGAGAGACCCACTATAAAACCCCTTTAAAAAGCCATAAGTGTCTCAATTTTAATACTTAAAACACATTTTCCACCAAACAATTGATTTGTGTTTTTTTTAATGGTATCAGCTCAACACTCCTCCCCCGTACAACAGGCATCTCAGAGCAAGCATTAGAGGAAACATGTGGGCGATTTTTTTTTTTTTTTTTTGTGGCTGTCCTTAAGAGCCTTAATACAAAATACATTAAGTATGCGATGGCTTCATAAAAAAAGGATTTATAAAATTTTCTTTTGTTTGAGTTTTGAATAGGTTTGGTTTATATCAATAGTTAAGGAAAAAATATAGGAACAAAATAAAAAAAATCTTAATGGAAATTCAAGGTTAAATGTATCCCAGCAAGTGACAAATAGCATATTTTCATATACAAAATAGTTTCGCTTGAAGCATTTCATTATATTGGAGCATTTTGAAAATAAAATCTACATGAAGTTTAGGCTCATTATCTCCATTTTAATAAATGACGAGGAGAAGATAATATGGGCGGTTCAAACTTCTAAGCCATGTATATCGACCTTACCGCATACAATCTTTACAGCACTCTTACAGGAATCACTAGGAATTCTAGATTATAGAGATATAGATAAAGAATAGATTTTCCTGGGTTGGTACTCCATAGCCAAAACACGGAGTAAGTTTAGAGAGGTCAGGAAAACCCGAAGTCCGAAAAATAAGCGGAGTGATACCACTACCGCAGCCTGGAAAGACTCGAACAAGACCGATTTCACTACTCTTACTTGAGATACTACCACTCGTTGGAGTATTTCCATTTACCGAGCATCAACATAGAAATGCAAATTCGAATTTGCCCCTGAACATTCCACGGCTGAAGAGTTGAGCAGTGTTTACTCAAAAAAAAAAAAAAACTCACTGTCCCAAATTTCCGCGAACTCGAACAATAAATGCGCCTTTTATGTCCCCAAAACCTTTAATCGAGAGATCGGTCTATATGGCAGCTATATTCAAATCTGGACCGATCTAGGCCAAATTGAAGAAGGATGGCAAAGGTATAATGCGCCTTTTATGGGCCCAAAACTTTAAATCGAGAGATCGGTCTATATGGAAGCTATATCCCGATCTTGACCGATCTGTGCCATATTGCAGAAGTATGTCGAAGGGCCTAACACAACTCACTGTTTCAAATTTCGGCGACATCGGACAATAAAAGCGCCTTTTATGGCCCCAAAATTTTAAATCGAGAGATCGGTCTATATGGCAGCTATATCCAAATCTTCACCGATCTGTGCCATATTGCAGAAGTATGTCGAAGGTCCTCACGCAACTTGCTGTCCCAAATTTCGGCGACATTGGACAATAAATGCGCCTTTTATGGGCCCATAGCCTTAAATCGAGCGATCGGCCTATATGGCAGCTAAATCAAAAATTTGACCGATCTCTGCCATATCGCAGAAGTATGTCGAGGGGCTTAACTTAACTCACTGTCCCAAATTTTAGCAAAATCGGGTAATAAATGTGGCTTTTATGGGCCTAAGACCCTAAATCGGTCTATACGGCAGCTTTAACCAAATCTTGACCGATCTGAGCCAAATTGACAAAGGATATCGAGTGGCCTAACACAACTCACTGTCCCAAATTTCAGCAAAATCGGATAATAAATGTGGCTTTTATGGGCCTAAGACCCTAATTCGGCGGATCAGTCTATATGGCAGCTTTAACCAAATCTGGACCGATCCGAGCCAAATTAACGAAGGATGTCGAAGGACTTTACTTAACTTACTGTCCCAAATTTCAGCAAAATCGGATAATAAATGTGGCTTTTATGGGCCTAAGACCCCAAATCGGCGGATCGGTCTATATGGGGGACTATACCAAGATATAGTCCGATATAGCCCATCTTCGAATTTAACCTGCTTATGGACAAAAAAAGAATCTGTGCAAAGTTTCAGCTCAATATCTCTATTTTTGAAGACTGTAGCGCGATTTCAACTGACAGACGGATAGACGGACGGACATGGCTAGATCGCGTTAGATTTTGAAGCTGATTAAGAATATATGTACTTTATAGCATCGGAAATGAATATTTCGATGTGTTGTAAACGGAATGACAAAATGAATATACCCCCGTCCTTCGGTGGTGTGTATAAAAAGACAAGAGGAGTGGAGAAAGCCGAGCGGAAGGTGAAGAACAACCCGTCAATACGTAAGCACAGATCTATCTACGCCAGAGTCTGTGGCACCATCCCGTTGGAACCATCCTGTTCCCTCAACAAACCTCAGGAGACATAACAGAGGTACGTTCGCAAGTTCACCCAGATCACAAAAGAAACGGCTCCCCAGAAAGGAGAGCAGACCCAGACAAATCCTAATGGTGTTTTATGCAGGCACCTAACGTGTTGTCCCAATCCTGCAGGGCTCTTAACCCCGGGTGAATACAATGCGTCTACCAACGGCGCCATACATAGCCGAAGCTAGCATGAGTACCAATTCGAGTTCACGTTGTCTGAACGTGTCCTCCCCCATGGTAAGGAGAATAGCACTCTCCAAAACTCTTTCCGTTCTATGGGTGATGGCACCCAGTTGAGTACATGCAACTCCGAGCATCGAAATCTCCTTCCAGCTATTTTAGGCGTTAAACCACAGCCACCACTTTGCTCTCAACTGGGGCTTCACCAATAGTCAGGCTGGAACTGTAGCTCCAGGGTTTCCTGACTCCCGTGGTACCAGATTAAGGACTCTGGTTCGACCACGTAGTCCAACTACTACCAGTTGAACTCCAGACAGTTCCAGACTGGTCCCCTTATGGGATGATGCAAGCACCATCCCGTAGCAACACGTCATTCAGAAACAGTCAGAAAATAGGTGACATAACCCGAAATGACTCAGCACAAGTCTGGTTAAAATAAATATATAGTGCTCCACAGGCTAGCACTGGTCTCACGATGGCCGTATTCATCCAATAAATCATCTTGGAAGTCACCCCCACTTCCTACCGAACATCCTCCTTCAGGAGTAAAAAGCGCACAGTGCCTTACGGCGTCTTTCCTCGGTGTTTTCTTCCAGGACAGTTTCGAATAGAGGACTATGCCTAGGTTCTTCGCCTCCTTCGACAGCCGCAGGGTGATCCCGTCCAGGGACAGCAGTCTGACCTCTGGTATCTCATATCTACACGTAAAGAGCACCAGCTCCGTCTTACCTGGCTTGGTCCTCAACTCATTTCTTGTAGCCCATCAAGACAACCTCTTCAGTCGTCGATAGAAACTGTGCTAAATATATTATAAATCGGTGTATAACCTGATATAGCTCGAATATAAACAGATCTTGAGCTCCTGGAAGCCGCAATTTGTATTCGATTTGGCTGAAATTTTCCACGGAGTGTTTTGTTATGACTTCCAATAAGCGTGCCAAGTACGGTCGAAATTGATTTGACATCCTGAGCCCCTGGAAGCCGCAATTGTTGTACGTTGTTCTCACCTAGTGTTTCATTATAACTTCCAACTTCCTGATATAGCTCCCATATAATTGAATCTTCCGATTGAATTTCTATGGCCCCTAGAAGCTTCAAATTTTGCTTAATATTGCAGAACTTTAGAACATAGAGTGCATGTATGCCCTTCAACTAAATTCATTTGAAGCAGAAACCATGGTGGTGTTTTCCCAAAAATTCGGCCCGGCCAAACTTAAGACACTGTTACTTGTTCTTCCTAATCTTCTTATTGTAGTTCAACAGCGATTGTGTGCTGTGTGGCGTATACTTACTGCAGCTGTCTTTGTCACATACACATTAATATGAAGTATACGCCATAGCTGACCGTAAACAAGTGCAATGCAAAGATATGAAAGGGGGAGTAGCTATACGATATTTTTGAAATGGGGGCAATCAAAATCAATCAAAACATAGCAGCTACTAAGTTTAAAGTTGAAATAATAAACTTTAAGTAGTGTTTTTGATGAAGTGGAAAACTTGTACAAGATACATATGTGGAAGAGTAACAATCAGAATATAGTTTGTATATTGTAGATGTTGGAGAAAAAACAAAAAAGAAAGAAAAGAAATAGACAGCAACTTATGTTTGTACTAGATTTACTAAATATTTTTGTTGGCTCTTTGTTGTTTTGGGAAACCAATATTGCATTGATAAAGTTGTCACCTTTTGTTTTGCTTTCATTTTGTTTTATTATACAAACCACCGAAGGATGGGGGTATATTCATTTTGTCGTTCCGTTTGCAATACATTGAAATATCCATTTACGACCCTATAGAGTATATATTCTTGATCAGCGTAAAAATCTAAGACGATTTAGACATGTCCGTCCGTCCGTCTGTTGAAATCATGCTACAGTCTTCAAAAATAGAGATATTGAGCTGAAACTTTGCACAGATTCTTTTTTTTGTCCATAACCAAGTTAAGTTCAAAGATGGGCTACATCGGACCATATCTTGATATAGCCCCCATATAGACCGATCCGTCGATTTAGGGTCTTAGGCCCATAAAAGCCACATTTATTATCCGGTTTTGCTTAAATTTGGGACAGTGAGTTGTGTTAGACCTCTCGACATCCTTCGTCAGTTTGCCCAGATCGGTTCAGATTTGGATATAGCTGTCATATAGACCGATCCGTTGATTTAGGGTCTTAGGCCCATAAAAGCCACATTTATTATCCGATTTTGCTGAAATTTGGAAGAGTGCGTTGTGTTAGGCCCTTCGACATCCTTCGCCAATTTGGCCCGGATCGGTCCAGATTTAGATATAGCTGTCATATAGACCGATCCTCCGATTTTGGGTCTCGGGCACATAAAAGCCACATTTATTATCCGATTTTGCTGAAATTTGGGACAGTGCGTTGTGTTAGGCCCTTCGACATCCCTCGTTAATTGGACCCGGATCGGATCAGATTTAGATATAGCTGTCATATAGACCGATACTCTGATTTAGGGTCTTGGGCCCATAAAAGCCACATTTATTATCCGATTTTGCTGAAATTTGGGACAGTGAGTTGTGTTAGGCCCTTCAATATCCTTCGTCAATTTGGCTGAGAGCGGTCCAGATTTGGATATAGCTGCCATATAGACAGATCCTCCCAATTTAGAGTCTTGGGCCCATAAAAGCCACATTTATTATCCGATTTTGCTGAAATTTGGGACAGTGCGTTGTGTTAAGCCGACATCCATCGCCAATTTGGCCCGGATCGGTCCAGATTTGGTTATAGCTGCCATAAAGACCGATCCTCCGATTTAGGGTCTTAGGCCCATAAAAGCTACATTTATTATCCTATTTTGTTGAAATTTGGGACAGTGCGTTGTGTTAAGCCCTTCGACATCCTTCGTCAATTTGGCCCGGATCGGTTCAGATTTGGTTATATCTGCCGTATAGACCGATTTTTCGATTTTGGGTCTTGGGTCCATTAAAGAGAAATTTATTATCCGATTTTGCTGAAATTTGGGACAGTGAGTTGTCTTAGGCCCTTCGACATCTTTCTTTAATTTGGCCCTGATTGGATCAGATTTGGATATAGCTGCCACATTGACCGATCCCTCGAGTTAAGGTTTTGGGCCAATAAAAGGCGCATGTATTGTCCGATGTCGCCGAAATTTGGAACAGTGAGTTGTGTTAGGCCCTTCGATATTCTTCTTCAATTTCACTCAGTTCGGTCCAGATTTGGTTATAGCTGCCATATAGACCGATCTCTCGGTTTTAGGTTTTGGGGCCATAAAAGGCGCATTTATAGTCCGATTTAACTGAAATTTGACACATTACTTATGTTAGGCTTTTCGTCAACCATGTTGTATATGGTTCAGATCGGTTTATTTTTAGATATAGCTACTAAAAAGACCAATATTTTGTTATACCCAATTGAACAATGACTTGTACTTATTATTGTAGTATTGGATCATATTTTGATATAACTGCCATGCAATTTTGCAATTTTATGCAATTTTCACCGGATTTTGATGAAATGTGGTTTACATATATACCCGAGGTGGTGGGTATCCAAAGTTCGGCAGCACTAAACGCCTTTTCACTTGTTTTATTAGTTCTCTTTGTGAACTATGTGCGTTAAAGTTCATGTGTTTTTGGTTGGTATTAACCACACAGGAATAACTACCAAGCCTGAAACGGTTTCATTTTGAACCATTTTTCCAAGCATTCTTCACTAACCAGGCGTTAGCAGCATTTACCAGAGTTTTAATTTCTACATATGTTAGATTTTTTTTACGCTTTAAAACACTATCAACTAGACGAAACCTTTAAAATATTTCCAAATTTTCCAAATGTATTAAATGTACCTTCCTTTTTTTAGTCTCTTTTCTGCATAAATTAATTCAAACTTCAAACATTAGCTACAGATTTTCCAACTGAGCGCCCGAAGTTGGTTGAAAAAGCGGTTTTAGAATCAAAGAAATAGTTGTCACAAACAATTTGCTGTTAGTTATGCTGTAGTTTATTTCCATTTGTGGTATTTTGCTTTAAACTCAATTACATTCGGAAAATGTGAGCTTCTCGGATATCTCGCGCTAGCCTTTACCAAATACCCAAACTACAGATAGCATAGAGGACAAACCAAAAATAAAACAAAAAACCGAAAAACAACAAGGAATATTTTGGCTTTGGTATTGCAAGGGACATGAATTACACTTTTTCAGTTGAGCTGTTCTTATTTTATGCTATTTATAGTTGGGCATATATGTAAATAATGGGTGCCGAAGTAAGGCAGAAAGTAAGTAAAAAAGGGAATTTAACAATTCTAAGGAAAATTTTTAGAATTTCAATCGAAGCAAATAGATGTAGCTTCTGATATTTGAAGACTTATTAAGAACAAGTAAGTGTGTGCTAAGTTTGGCCGGGCCGAATTTTATATACCCTCCACCATGGATCGCATTTGTCGAGTTCTATATCTAAAAATAAACCGCGCGGCATCTCTTTTTAGGCAAACAAAGATTATTGAATAAGAACTGTTATGCTATTGGAGCTTTCTCAAGTTATAGTCCCATTCAAACTATAAATGAATTCTGAACATTGTAGAAGTCCTTGTGTAATATTTCAGTTCATTCGGATAAAAATTACGCCTTGTAGGGGCTCAGAAAGCAAAATCGGGAGTAGGTTTATATGGGAGCTCTATCAAGCTATTGATCGATTTAGACTATATTAGACATGTATGTTGAATGTCATGAGAGAAGCCGTCGTACAATATTTCTGCCAAATAGGATGAGAATTGCGCCCTCAAGAGGCTCAAGAAGTCAAGATCCCAGATCGGTTTATATGGCAGCAATGTCAGGTTATATACCGATTTGCGCCATACTTAGCACAGTTATTGGAAGTCATAACAAAATACGTCATGTAAAATTTCAGCCAAATCGGATGAGAATTGTGCCCTCTAGAGGCTCAAGAAGTCAAGACCCAAGATCGGTTTATATGGCAGCTATATCAAAACATGGACCGATGTAAACCATACTTAGCATAGTTGTTGGAAGTGCTACCAAAACACTACGTGCAAAATTTCAATAAAATCGGACGATAATTGCGCCCTCTAGAGGCTCAAGAAGTCAAGACCCAATATCGGTTTATATGGCTGCTATATCAAAACATGGACCAATTTGGCCCATTTACATTCCCAACAGACCTACACTAATAAAAAGAATTTTTACAAAATTTCAAGCGGCTAGCTTTACTCCTTCGAAAGTTATCGTGCTTTCGATAGACAAACGGACGGACGGACGGACAGACAGACGGACACGGCTAGATCGACTTAAATGACATGACGATCAAGAATATATATACTTTATGGGGTCTCAGACGCATATTTCAAGGTGTTGCAAACAGAATAACAAAATTAGTATACCCCCATCCTATGATGGATTATATAAAAACAGTGATATTGAGTTGAAACTTTGCACAGATACTTATTTTGTCCATAGGAAGGTTCAGTTCGAAGATGGGCTATATCGGACTCTGTTCTTGTTGTTATTGTTGTTGTAACCACATTTTCATATGGACGTGGCGATCCTCTTGAAACTCCTGTATGTGAGCAAGCTCGTTCCGGTCCAAAGGACCGATCGCCACGGGAAATCGACTTGATAGGCATCATAGGCACTCAGTATTTGTGCAGTAGCCGGTGCCACCCGGCCTCTCACTGAGACGCTCCGCTCGATACCGCTGAGTGTCTGCTACTGCCGTTACAGCTACTCCGTATGGAGCATACCACTATCCGCAAACCTGTGGATGCGCCCGGAAGCTCACAGCTAAGCTTCTCGTGGCAGCAATGAACATCACACAGATCGGACCTCAATGTTTCAGTCTGTGTGGTGCTCACAGCTATCGCGTGTCGGACTATATTTTGATATAGCCCCCATATAGGCCGATCTGCCGATTTATGGTCTTACACCCATTTAAGCCCCAATCCCCAATAGAGTTCGAGTTTCGATTCCCTCGACATTCCTGTTCAATACGGCCCAGATCGGTCCAGATTTTGATGTATTGTAGATGGCATATAACCGAGCTCCCAATTTCAGATTTTAGACCGATAATAGGCGCCTTTATTGTCCGATTTCGCTGAAATTAAGAACAGCAAGTTATATCAGGAACCTCGACATCCTTGTTCAATACGGCCCAGATCGGTTCAGATTTGGATATATCTGGCACATAGGCCGATATCTTGATTTAAAATCTTTGGTCCATAAAAGGCGCATTTATTTTTCGATTTCACAGACATTTGGTTTAACGAGGCTCCTCGACATCCCTGTTCAATACGACTCTGATCGGTCGAAATTTGAACATAGCTGTCATATAGAGCGATCTGCCTATTTATGGTCTTAGGCCCATTTAAGCCACATTTGTTATTCGATTTCGCCGAAATTTGGGACAGTGAGTTATGTTTGGCTCCTGGACATTCCTGTTCAAAACGTCGCAGATCGGTCCAGATTTGGATATGGATGGCATATAACCGACCTCAAGATTTAAGGTTTTAGACCCATATGTAAAGGCGCATTTATTGTCCGTTTTCCCTGAAATAAGAGACATAAAGTTATATCAGGCCCCTCGACGTCCATGTTCAAGATTTTGATATAGCTGCCATATATGCTGATCTCTTGATTTAAAGTCTTTGGTCCATTAATGGCGCATTTATTGTTCGATTTCATAGAAATCTGATTTAGTGAGTTGGGTTAGGCTCCTAAACATCGCTCTTCAATACGGCTCTGACCGGTTGATATTTTAATATAGCTGTCATATAGACCGATCTGCCGATTTAAAGTATTGGGCCCACCCTAGGGGCATTTTTGTTCGATTTCGCAAAAATTTGATATAGCGAGTTGTGTTTGGCTCTTCGACACCTCTTTTCAATACACGGCCCAGATCGGTTCAGATTTGCTGAAATTAGGCACAATGAGTTTTGTAAGGCCCTTCGACATTCGTATCAAATGGTGGTTAAGATCGGTCTATATTTCGATATAACTGCTATTTAGAGGGATCTCTCAATTTAAGGTTTTGGGCCCATAATAGGCGCATATATTGTCCAATTTCGATGAAACTTCAGATAGCGAGTTAGGCTTCTCGATATTCCTGCACAACTCGGCTCAAACCGGTCCAGATTGGGATATAATTGGCATATATACCGATCTCCCGAATTAAGGTTTTAAGCTCAAACAAAGTGAAACCAATTTCACTGAAATTTAGCACCATGAATTCTATTAGGCTATTCGACATTCAGACCGAGTATGGTAAAGATCGGCCTATATTTGGATGTAGCTGCCATATATGCATACCGATCTCCCGATTTAAGTTCTTGGGTTCATTGAAGCTATTTTATAACTCGATTTCGCTAAACTTTGACACAGTGGGCTGTGTTAGGCTCGTCGCGATTCGTGTTCAATATAGCTCAGATCGGTCTATTTTTAGTTATAGCTGCCATACAGACCGATCTCCCGATTAAGGGTCATGGTCCTTTAAAACCCTTAAATACCTTTTGATTTCGCTGAAAATTGGCATACTGGCTCTCTCTCTACTCCTACACGCTTATTTTAAGTTTTCTTTACCGTTCCTCTTAATATCTGCATATTGTAAATTGACCAAATCGGTCCAAGTTTTGGTATAGCTGCCATATAGACAGGTATCGGACCTTGACTTCTTGAGCCTCTAGAGGTCGCAATTATTATCCGATTTGGCTGAAATTTTGCATGAAGTATTTTAGTTTGACCGTCAACAACTGTGTCAAGTATGGTCGAAAAAGGTGCCTAACATTATATAGCTCCCATATTGATCGCCAAATCGGATAATAATTGCGCGCTCTAGAGGCTCACGAAGTCAATATCCGAGATCGGATTTAATGCCAGCTACCGGCCGAACACGTAAAGCGAGCCACTTGAAATTTTGCACAGATACTTAATATCGATGTAGGTCATTGGGGATAGCAAATGTTCCATATCGGTTAAGATTTGGGTATAGCTTCCATATAAACCGATCTTACGATTTGATTTTTGAACCCTTACACGCCGCAATTTTTGATAGATTTGGCTAAAACTTTGCACATGGTGTTCTGTTATGACTTTCAACAACTGTGCCAAGTACGGTCTTAATCGGTCTATAACCTGATATTGCAAATTTTGCCCATGAACATTCCACTAAGGAACAGGAGCAAATTTCACACATATCAATGAGTGCAGTCCGATTCAAGTTTAAACTCAATGATAAGGGGCCTCCTTTTTATAGCCGAGTCCGAACGGCGTGCCGCAGTGCGACACCTCTTTGGAGAGAAATTTTACATGGCATAGTACCTCACAAATGTGGCCAGCATTTGGAGGGGAAAAGGAGACCACCATAGCGCAGAGGTTAGCATGTCCGCCTGTGACGCCGAACGCCTGGGTTCGAATCCTGGCGAGACAATCAGAAACAATTTTCAGCGGTCGTTTCCCCCTCCAAATGCTATAACCTGACATAGCTCCCATATAAACCCATCTCCAGATTTTACTTCTTGAGTCGCTACAAACCGCAATTTTTGTCAGATTTGGCTAAAACTTTGCACGTGGTATTCTGTTATGACTTTCAACAACTGTGCCAAGTACGGTCTTAATCGGTCAATAACCTGATATAGCTCCCATATAAACCGATCTCCCGATTTGACCTCTTTGACCCTTACAAGCCTTAAATTTTGTCCGATTTGACTGAAATTTCGCATGTGGTGTTCTGTTACGATTCCAATAACCGTGCAAATCATGGACGAAATCAGTCTATAACCTGGCATAGCTCCCATATAAACAGGTCTCTCGAACATCCTTGTTCTGTTCCTAGAGCGTCAATTTTTGCTGTCTTGACAGAGGTTTGATATGCAGAATAAAATAATGCCCTTCAACTTCAACTTTAACAGAATCCATGGTGGTGGGTTGCCAAGATTCAGGCCGGGCCGAACTTAGCACTCTTTTACTTGTTTTTTTCTACTTTGGAGGTTATTTCATTGGAAGTTATTTCGTAGCGCCCAGCATATTATTGTGGTAGGTATCCAAAGTTCGTCCCGGCCCAACTTAATGCCTTTCTACTTGCTTAGTACCATTTTTACAACCCTATGTCTTATCTCATAGTACTCTGCTATTTGCACATCTCAGTCGCATAATTGTTTTTCAGCCATACAATGCCATTCAGTGCCCCTCCTAATAAGCATTAGACAAATAATATTATTTTCGTTGTATAATCTATATGTTTGTCTGGCTGTGGTTAATGCAATGCCAACAAGGATTCAGACATCATCAGCAACCAGCAGAGTAGTCGCCACATAAGCCACACAAACTCACAGTTGTTTTGTTGAAGTTTCAAAAATGTTCCATGCCAAAAATGCTCACCAGTACTAACAAATACAACACCGACCGCACCCCCGCATACACATCAGCCTAGTGATGAAGGAACCGGAAACTATGAAAAACTCCATGATAACTTTATGGGATGTGACGCTGCACAAACGGATGGATATTTTTGAGCGGATGCCAAAGCCTTGGCTATATTCAACTAAAACAGGACAAGAGAAGCAAATCAAATGAAAATACGAATGAATGCTGTCATACACACACACACATACTGTGTCATGACTCATACACCAATCGAGAGTGCAATAAATGAGTTCGGTCCTCTGACAAGTGTAACTCAAAACCTAATACCAAACTACGAGTACAACTGCAAGCGAATCAATAAGAAAACAGTTCAATATGTGAATAAAACATTTGAAAGCATTTAAATGTTAAAACCTAAACCAAAACCAAAACAAACTACTAAATAAAAAAAATATTTTAAAATTCCAGTGGAATGGGAAAATACGAGCATTGCAAATGCATAATGAGCACGTTGCTTTGTGGTGTAGCAAAATTCCGAATTTGAATGAAAACAAATAAAGGAGTGCTAAAAGTTCGGCCGGGCTGAATCTTGGGAACCCTTCACCATGGATTCTGCCAAAAATTTATACAAAATAAATGAAGTTGGGTAGGGCATAATTTAATTCTATATAACAAACTACCGTCAAACCAGCAAAAATTAATGCATCTGGGAACCGAACAAGGATGATCGAGAGACCGGTTTTTATGCGAGCTGAGTTACTGGACGTCATAACGAAACACTACATGGAAATTTCAGCCTAATCGGACAAGAATTGAGCCTTCCAAGGGCTCAAGAAGTCAAATCGAGGGATCGTTTTATATGAGAGCTATATCAGGTAGTAGACCTGATATAGACCGTACTTAGCATAGTTGTTGGAAATCATAACAAAAGACTACATGCAAAATTTCAGTCAAATCGGACACAAATTACGACTTGTAAAGGCTCTAGGGTGAACGTTTTATATGGGAGCTATGTCAGGTTATAAATCGATTTGGACCGTATTTGACACAGTTGTAGGAAGTCATAACAGAACACTTAATGCAATATTTCTGTCACATCGGACCAAAGTTTGCGGCTTCTAGGGGCTCAAGAAATCAAATCGGCAGATCCCTTTATATGGGAGCTATATCATGTTATGGATAGATTTGCACCGTACTCGACACAGATGTTGAAAGTCATAACAGAATACCGCATGCAAAATTTCAGCCATGTCGGACAATAATTCTGGGAGAATTTAATGCGAAGACAGGGAAGAAAGACATCTCTGGTCCAACAGTTGAAAAGTTTAGCCTCCACGAGATAACGTCCGGTAATAGGTTAAGGCTGCAAGATTTCGCCGCGGAAAAAATCATGGTAGTTAGTTGCACCAGATTTCAATAAAAAACATTCACAAAGCCACATGGCTGGCACCCGATCAAAACACGAGGAACCGAATTGATCACCTTGTGATAGATGGAATACATTCATCCAGCGCGTTATATGTACTCTCGACGACGGCTGACCGAGCTCAGCAAGCTACAGGAGGATGGTTGCGGCCACAGTTCGATTATGGGTGTTATGGATGCGGAGGGTAGACTGAGGAAGATCTCCGACTACCTGGCACTAGTGCCGACTGGAGTGAGGGTATTCGCGATTCTATTTCTTGGGAGGAATAAATGGAGGGCAAATTCTGTACTTGAGGAGGATGAGACCTTGATCTACACAGATGGCTCCGAGATGAATTCGGTACGTCTTTGAGACTGCCATATGAGTGTACAGTCTTTCGGGCAGAGGTCTGTGCCATTGCAGTGCCCGCAAAGGAAATTCTGGTGAAGGATTTACAGCCCTCAAAACTCAGAATTTATGTGGGCAGTATGGCGGTGCTCAAAAGGGTCGAGGATGGTGTGGTCGAGATGCGTGGCGAAGTCCGTGGATAGGCTCCGGCCCCACGATATGACGCAGACATGGGTTCCTGGGCATAAAGGGGATTCCAGGAAATGAGAGGGCGGACGAGTGCGCTAGAAAGGATTTGTCTGCGCCTGGCGGACCAGTCATCGGTCTTGCCTACGTGCCATTTGTCGAGCTACTAAACACAGTAAAGAGGATGGCCAGGGCGGTGTCGGTGGCGAGGTGGGACTCTGTGGATGGTTGTCGGAAGGTCGTCGGAAGGTCGTCGACCGGAGAAGGCCGAGATAGTTGCTGGCGTTCGATAAGAGGTCAATGAGTACCTTGATAGGGGTCATAACCGGACACTGTGCCATAAGCCGCGTACCGACGCGCATGGCAATACCGCACAATGACTTCTGTAGGAGTTGCCTCGACGATGATGAAGAGGAGACTATTGAGCACTTGCTGTGCTAATGTCGGGTTCTGAAGGGACGTAGGCTCTCCTTTCTAGGGAGTCGCTTCTTCTATGATCTGGGTGAACTTGCGAACGTAACTCTGGTAGGCCTCCAGAGATTTGTAAAAGGAATGGGATGGTTCCGACAGGGGGGTGCCATAAGCTCCGGCGTAGGTACACCTGCGCTTGCGTGGGGATGGACATTGGACGATATAGACATGTCCGTCCGTCTGTCCATCTGTCTGTTGAAATCACGCTACAGTCTTTACAAATAGAGATATTGAGATGAAACTTTGCCCAGACTCTTTTTTTGTCCATAAGCAGGTCAAGTTCGAAAATGGGCTACATCGGACTATATCTTAATATAGCCACCATATAGACCGATCGTCCGATTTAGGGTCCTAGGCCCATAAAAGCTATATTTATAATCCGATTTTGCTGAAATTTAAGACAGTGAGTTGTGTTGGACCCTTCAAGATCCTTCGTCAATTTGGCACAGACCGGTCCAGATTTGGATATAGCTGCAATATAGACCGATCCTCCGATTTAGAGTCTTAGGCCCATAAAAGCCACATTTATTATCCGATTTTGCTGAAATTTGGGAGAGTGTGTTGTGTTGGACCCTTCAAGATCCTTCGTCAATTTGGCACAGACCGGTCCAGATTTGGATATAGCTGCAATATAGACCGATCCTCAGATTTAGGGTCTAAGGCCCATTAAAGCCACATTTATTATGCGATTTTTCTGAAATTTTGGATAGTGAGTTGTCAGCTCTTCGACATATTTCTGCAATTTGGCTCTGATCGGTTCAGATTTGGATACAGCTGCCATCTAGACCGATCCCTCGGTTTTAGTTTTTGGGGCCAAAAAAGGCGCATTTACTGTCCGATGTCGCTGAAATTTGGGCCAGTGCGTTGTCTTAGGCTCTTCGACATATTTCTGCAATTTGGCCCTGATCGGTCCAGATTAGGATTTAGCTACCATGTAGACCGATCCTCCGATTTGGGGTCTTAGGCCCATAAAAGCCACATTTATTACCCGATTTTTCAGAAAATTTTGGATAGTGAGTTGTCTTAGGCTCTTCGACATATTTCTGCAATTTGGCCCTGATCGGTTCAGATTTGGATTTAGCTGCTATATAGACCGATCTCTCGACTTAAGGTTTTGGGCCCATAAAAGGCGCATTTATTGTCCGATGTCGATGAAATTTGAGACAGTGCGTTGTCTTAGGCCCTTCGACATATTTCTGCAATTTGGCCCTGATCGATTCAGATTTGAATATAGCTGCCATATAGACCGATCCTCAGATTTAGGGTCTTAAGCTCATAAAAGGCGCATTTATTGTCCGATTTCGACGAAATTTGGGACAGTGCGTTGAGTTGGGCCCTTCGACATCCTTTGTCAATTTGGTCCAGATCGTTCCAGATTTGGATTTAGCTGCCCTATTGACCGATCCTCAGATTTAGGGTCTTAGGCCCATAAAACCCACATTTATTATCGGATTTTTCTGAAATTTGGGTCAGTGAGTCGTCTTAGGCTCTTCGACATCCTTTGTCAATTTGGCCCAGATCGTTCCAGATTTGGATATAGCTGCCATATAGACCGATCTCTCGGTTTTAGGTTATGGGCTCATAAAAGGCGCATTTATTGTCCGATATCGCTAAAATTTGAGACTGTGGGTTGTGTTAGGCTCTTCAACGTCCTTCTTCAATTTGGCCAGTGTGTATCCAAAGTTCGGCCCGGCCGAACTTAATGCCTTTTAACTTATCTTTTGCTGATTTCCTTCCTCGTAGAGGACAACAATCTTCGAAGGACAGACTGGCCTCTGAGTGAACTCATCTCAACCTACTCAACCTTACCCAATCTAACCTTCACAATGTTGGAATTCTCCATGTTCATCCCAGGTTTTTCTTATGCTGATTTCCTTCCTCCTAGAGGACAACAATCTTCAAAGAACCCCACTATTGCAATCGCAATCCTGTTGATATTGTCGTCAAAGTCCTCTTTCCTTGGACAAAATGAAGTGTCTTGTGCAAGTCTCCGTCTTAGAAGTCTTCCGAATTTTGGTTTAGTTGGTTTTCACCTTGCTCCGAAAGCTTATCGGATGTAGCGGTTTTCCGAAAGGAATTGCTCTGTGGAGACCCTCCAATCCTAAACCTCATTGATTACATTTTTCGAACATATTGTCACATCTAAAACTTCCTCCCTAATCCTTTTAATAAAGGTAGCGGTATTGCCAACATTAAGTGTTATTAGGTAATTGGTAATCAATAATTGTCAAAAGCTTGGTTCCTCTTTTTAATGGTTGTAGGAACGACCCCACATCATGTGGTAAGAGTAAGCATCGAAACCTAGTAGAACTTCGTTACTTGTCTCATTAGCTTTTCTCACCAATCATTGCAGCTCCGACATAGGTGGTGTAGGTCACACATGAGGCATAGCACGTACATCGCTATGAAGTTTTAATGCAAAATTTCGATAGTCTAGCTTTAGTCTTTGGAAAGTTAGTTTTTTCTCTAACAAACGGATGGACGGACAGGGCCATATCGACTAAAAATTTCATAAAAAATATATGCATCATGGTTCTTAGACAAATATTTTGAGGTGTTCTAAAGTACATGACGTGGTGACTAAATCCCCATTAGTTTTTGATCTACCATAGTTTATGCCAACAGATAAAATAACAACCAACTCCAGTCAACTCAAGAGCCACAAACTGCCTCCCCTAAAAATTTTCATATTAAACCCCAACATAAAACAGCGCAAAAAAACTAGTCGTGCCATATGCAACAGAGATTAGATGTTTAACGACTTTTAAAATTTAATTAAAAACATATCGTGCTTCTAATTAAATGTGTAGCCTGCCGCTACCCTCTCCATTCATGCAGCTCTGCTCCCAATAGGATTTGTTACCAAGGTTACAGTATTATCCACCTGTTCGTAGTATAATTAAAAAAAAAGAAAAATTTCCCTTTTTTGTTTGTCTGTCGTGTGTTAGAGAGTTGACAGGACCAACTTTTTAATAATATCCTGATCCTTGCACTGATACCAGTGTACACTGTCATGTGACATACATTGTGTGTGTCCGTTTTTAACAAATGGCTCTTTAGTTACTTCGACAGATGAGCACAGTTTTGTGAGATTATTTCAATGGGAATAATAGATGGTCAGTGTTCTTAGTCATTAGAAGCAATTGAAGGGGAAATGTGCTACAATGTTCGAAACAAACTTCAGTCATCTATTTGAGGTCGATTTGAATGTATGACCCTATAGGTAGAAAATTTACATACACAAGTGAGAGCACATTAAGATCAGTCGGGTCGAGTCTTAGATGCCCTACATCATGAATCGCTTAAGTCTAGATTTATGAACGATTGTTTTACAGGCAGATTAGGTGGTTCATGCAGGGCTGTATCCGTAGTCTTTTCAGCGTCTTCAACAGAAATGAAGATAGACTTATCGGTCTAAAATTCCATGCGGTTTCCTGCCTTGGATATAGAGACCACCGTTACTTATCTCCAGTTCTAAGCTATGTAGTTAAGGTATAGGCAAATTCTATATATGAGCACTAGCCATGGGCGACTTGTGCCATCCTTGGTACAATGCCATCCGGCCCGAAACTTTGTAAGGTGGAAATCTATTTATAGCACAGTAGACCTTATCCGGGCTAGCGTCTCCAACTGAATCGAAATGGTTCGCACTTCAGTGCCCTCATCCGTGCAATTCCCTAACTTCGTTTTGGGAAGAACTTCGAGAGAATGGGCAGATTCACTTGACCAGGTGCCTATAGATCCTATCTCAACATTGGAAAATGCTGCTCCGTCAGTTGTTCCTTCATATCCTGTTAGCTGTCGGCGTCCCGTCTACTGACCTCAAAGCCATATACGTGGAAGAATCTTGCGATAACATTCTAAGCAAACTACATGCCTTATTAGCACCAGTAGGACGTCTTTAAAACAACAAGGCTGCAAGAGCCGATGTGTTACCCTTAAAACTACTAAAGACTGAAAGCGACGTCCTGAAAAGTCATATGCATCAGCTCGACTGCGCGATATGTCTAGAAGACAACTTCAAGAGTATTGTATGACTTAAAAACGAGTAAAAGCGTGCTAAAATCGGCCAAATCGAATCTTATATACCCTCCACCATGGATTGTATTTGCTCTTTGCCCGGTATATCTAAATAGGATAACAATGGAAAACGTATTACCAGTAAGGAAAGGCAAAAGTCGTTCGGCTATATAATTCCCTACACCACCGAGTCTAGGTACTGTTTATACCCTACACCACCACTGTGGTACAGGGTATTATAAGTTTGTGCATTTGTTTGCAACGCTAAGAAGGAGAAGAGCTAGACCCATTGATAAGGATGCCGATCGACTCAGAAACACTTTCTGAATCGATTTAGCCTTGTAGGGCGATAAATTTATATAAGAGCTATAGCCATATATCTCCGACCGACAAGGGATAACTATGCGCACCACACTAGCTGGAACTTTGAGCTCCCACTTGTGTGGTGTCCATCGTTGCCATGGGAAGCTTAGCTGAAAGCTACCAGGCGCGTCCACAGGTTGCGGATGGTGGAAAGATCCATTTTTAAGCGGAATATCTGCAAATGCAGCCAAGGGCAGTCAGCGATTTCCGAGAGGAGAGTCTCAGTGAGGAGTCTGGTGACCCTGGCTCTTAATTAAATACTGAGTGCCAATAATATCCGAGATGACAAGGCGAGTTATTAGCTCCTTCAAATAACCAATGGCTAATGGACATCAGTGTCTGTTCCCGGTTAGGGGCGGCAGGAGGAGAGCGTCGAATCTTGGAGCAAGCGGCTCGCCATAACGAGGGATACATGTGCGATCCCACGAAACCCGTTTGGGGCACTGGGCTAGTAACACGTCCCCGAAAAACTATGAAAACTTCTATGAGAGTAGTTGACGACCCATGCAAACAATAAAAGGACCATAATTTGCGGATCTGCACCTGGAATTTCCGCATTCTCTATAGAGAAGGTGAGGTATACGCGCTGGCAGATGTATTAGAGAAGTACAAAGCAGATATTACCGCCATACAGGAAGAGCGATGGACTGGTAATGGCGTCACTACAACACCAAAGGGTGACGAGCTGTACTATAGCTGCCATGGCAGGAGACATGATTTGGCTGTGGATTTGTGGTTAGTCGGAAACTGAAACACCTTGTCTCCAGCTTTACTCCGGTGGATGAGAGGCTGGCCACAATCCACATAAAAGCCAAATTCTTCAACATCAGCCTTATTTGTGCCCATGCACCGACGGAAGACAAAGACGAGCAGACCAAGGATATTTTCTACCAACGCCTAGAGAGAGAATATGACCGCTGCCCCGCCCATGATATTAAAATCGTTCTGGGAGATTTTAATGCGAAAATAGGGAAGGAAGACATTTTTGGTCCGCCTCCGGGCCTCCGCGAGATAACGTCCAGTAGTGAGTTGTGACTGAAACATGGTAGTTAGTAGCAACAGATTTCAGCACAAAAACATTCACAAAGCCACATGGCTGTCACCCGATCAAAACAAGAGGAACCAAATTGATCACGTTGTGATAGATGGAAGGCATTCATTCAGCGTGTTAGATGTACCATCGATCCTTGTAGCGAATATAGCTTCAAATCATTACCTTGTTGCAGCAAAGGTTCGCACCCGTTTGAACATGGCGAAGAAAGAACGATTTGACACTGCACGGAAGCTGGACATTGAAAAACTGCAAACACAACAGATGACAGCGGCATACCCACTCGACTGACCCAACTACTTGATGAAAGCTCTCCTTGCTTCGATGATATAATGGCGCAGTGGCAAACTATTGCCCATTCCATGGAAAATGCCGCAAAGTCCGTACTTGGGTACCGGAAGCCTCCTCCAAGAAACCCATGATACGACCAAGAGTGTCGAAATGCTAGTGAAGCTAAGAATGCAGCACATAGAGCAACCCTGCAATCTGTAGCAACGCACCAGATGAAGGAGGGGTATCGGGAGAAAAGAAGAGAGTAGAAACGTCTATTCCGCAGAAAGAACAAGTAAAAGCGTGCTAAGTTCGGACGGGCCGAATCTTATATACCCTCCACCATGGATCGCATTTGTCGAGTTCTTTTCCCGACATCCCTTCTTAGGCAAAAACAAGTCCCCAGATCTGTTTATATGACAGCTATATCAGGTTATGAACCGATTTGAACCATATTTGGCACAGTTGTTGGATATTATAACAAAATACTACGTGCCATAATTCATTCAAATTGGATAAGAATTGCGCCTTCTAGAGGCTCAAGAAGTCAAGAAGTCAAGACCCAAGATCGGTTTATATGACAGATATATAAGGTCATGGACCGAATTAAACCATACTTGGCACATTTGTTGGATATCATAACAAAACACGTCGGGCAAAATTTCATCCCAATCGGATAAGAATTGCGCACTCTAGAGGATCAAGAAGTCAAGACCCAAGATCGGTTTATATGGCAGCTATATCAGGTTATAAACCGATTTGAACCATACTCGGCACAGTTGTTGGATATCACAACAAAACACGTCGTGCAAAATTTCATCCCAATCGGATAAGAATTGCGCACTCTAGAGGCTCAAGAAGTCAAGAGCCAAGATCGGTTTATATGGCAGCTATATCAGGTTATAAACCGATTTGAACCATACTTGGCACAGTTGTTGGATATCATAACAAAACACGTCGTGCAAAATTTCATCCCAATCGGATAAGAATTGCGCATTCTAGAGGCTCAAGAAGTCAAGACCCTAGATCGGTTTATATGGCAGCTATATCAAAACATGGACCGATATGGCCCATTTACAATACCAACCGACCTACACTAATTAGAAGTGTTTGTGCAAAATTTTAAGCGGTTAGCTTTACTCCTTCGGAAGTTAGCGTGCTTTCGACAGACGGACGGACGGACAGACGGACGGACATGGCTAGATCGACATAAAATTTCACGACGATCAAGAATATATACACTTTATGGGGTCTCAGACGAATATTTCGAGTAGTTACAATCAGAATGACGAAATTAGTATACCCCCCATTTTATGGTGGAGGGTATAAAAAGGAAATGGAAAGACATGAGTGTGAGCGAATTGAGATGTGCAGGAGTCAGAATGAAGTCCGGAAATTCTACGATGGCTTTGGTGCAGGCACGTCCTCCTGCAGAGACAAAGAAGGAAATCTGGTAACTGACACAGATAACATGCTGATGATATGGAAAGAACATTTTACCCAACTGCTAGTGTCCGACGGAGGCCACCGTAGCGCAGAGGTTAGCATGTCCGCCTATGACGCTGAACGCCTGGATTCGAATCCTGGTGAGACCCTCCTAATGCTGGCAACATTTGTAAGGTACTATGTCATGTAAACCCTCTCTCCAAAGAGGTGTCGCACTGCGGCTCGCCGTTCGGACTCGGCTGTAAAAAGAAGGCCCCTTATCGTTGAGCTTAAACTTGAATCGGACTGCACTCATTGATAATGAGAAGTTTGCCCCTGTTCCTTAATGGAATGTTCATGAGCAAAATTTGCATTTGCTAGTGTCCGACAATGTTGGCGAAGAGGATACCCCAGAACCAATCAATGAAGATGGTATAGAATGTTAACCTCCTAGTCAGAATGAGGTCCAAGTAGCAGTGACCCGACTAAAGAACAACAAGGCAGCAGGAGCTGATGGGTTACCCGCTGAGCTATATAAGACCGGAGGCGAGATGCCGATAAGGCGTATGCATCAGCTTATCTGCGCAATCTGGCAAGAAGGACGCATACCCGATGATTGGAACCTCAGCATACTATGTCCCTGGTACAAGAAACGAGACAAGATGGAATGTGCCAACTACAGAGGAATAAGTCTCCTTCCCATCGTATACAAGATATTCTTGAGCGTACTGTGTGAAAGATTAAAACCTAAAGTCAATGAAATAAATGTCCCCTATCAATGCGGCTTTAGACCTGTAAAACCACCCTAGACCAGATATTAACACTGCGCCAAATCCTGGAAAAGACCCGAGAAGTACAAATCAACACCTATCATCTCTTTGTTGACTACAAAGCCGCCTTCGATATGCCTTTACTTTCGAACATATTTCAAGCCTTGTTTGAGTTTGGTATCCCTGCAAAATTAATAAGGCTCTGCAGGATGACACTTGCTGATACGCGTTCCACAGTAAAAATAGGGAAGAATTTCTACGAACCATTTAATTCCAAACGAGGTTTCAGACAAGGAGACAGCCTATCGTGTGATCTCTTTAATATCCTGCTGGAGAAGATTATATGAGATGCAGATGTGAATAGATGTGGCACACTAATCACAAGAGAACACATGCTACTCGCCGATGCCGACGACATCAATATCATAGGTCGTTCATTGGAAGTAGTAACTGCAGCCTTTGAAAGAAACGAAAGAGAGTCAGTGAAAATGGGTCTCGCAGTAAATGGAGATTAGACGAAATGGATGGTTTCAACTCCCAAAACGCCTTGCACAACCGAGCAGATAAAGAAAATGGAGAAAGTTGGGAACAACAACTTTGAGATAATCAGCCACTTTATCGACCTCGCCACCGCCGTAACCGAAACGAATGACACCAGTTTGCGAAGAATAGTTTTGGCAAACAGATGCTACTTTGGATTAAGTAAGCAGTTTAGAAACAAGGCCACCTCTCGACAGACGAAGATTGCACTATACCAGACACTGATACTACCCGTGTTGTTATATGGTTCTGAGGCATGGGAACTTGTGAAAGCAGATGAGGCACTGCTTGGACTATTTTAGAGGAAGATTCTTCGTAAAATATATGGACCTGTTTGCGTTAATGGAGAATATAGGCGACGTATGAACCACGAGCTGTATGACGACGATAGCATAGTTACACGCATCAAAATACAACGACTCGCTAGGTCATGTTGTTAGAATTGATGAAGAAGCTCCAGCAAAGAAGTCTTTTGAATAAGCCTCGTTAGGCAAAACTAATATTAATTCGTGATGAATTACAAAAATTCAAAAAAATTAATAAAAATCGGCCCCAAAATAAATTTTTCCCTAGCAAAACTTAAAATGGCCATATCTCCTTAACTAAGCCTCGTTGGGCAAAAGTAAGGTTAATTCGTGATCACTTCCAAAAATTAAAAAAATTGATGAAAATCGACCGAAAACTGAATTTTTTTTGAGCAAAACTTAAAATGGCCATATCTCCTCAACTAAGCCTCGTAGAGCACAAGTACGGTTAATTTGTGACCACTTCCAAAAATTCAAAAAATTTATGAAAATCGGCCGAAAACTGAATTTTTCCCTAGCAAAACTTAAAATGGCCATATCTCCTTAACTAAGCCTCGTAGATCAAAAATAAGGTTAATTCGTGATCACTTCCAAAAATTCAAAAAATTGATGAAAATCGGCCAAAAACTGAATTTTTCCCTAGCAAAACTAAAAATGGCCATATCTCCTTTACTAAGCCTCGTAGAGCAAAAGAAAGGTTAATTCGTGATCACTTCCAAAAATTCAAAAAATTGATGACAAATCGGCCAAAAACTGAATTTTTCCCTAGCAAAACTTAAAATGGCCATATCTCCTTAATTAAGCCTCGTAGAGCAAAAGTAAGGTTAATTCGTGATCACTTCAAAAAATTCAAAAAATGATGAAAATCGGCCGAAAACTGATTTTTTTTCCTAGCAAAACTTAAAATGGCCATATCTCCTTAACTAAGCCTCGTAGAGCAAAACTAAGGTTAATTCGTGATCATTTCCAAAAATTAAAAAAATTGATGAAAATCGGCCAAAAAGTGAATTTTTCCCTAGCAAAACTTAAAATGGCCATATCTCCTTAACTAAGCCTCGTAGAGCAAAAGTAAGGTTAATTCGTGATCACTTCCAAAAATTCAAAAAATTGATGAAAATCGGCCGAAAACTGAATTTTTCCCTAGCAAAACTTAAAATGACCATATCTTCTTAACTAAGCCTCGTAGAGCAAAACTAAGGTTAATTCGTGATCATTTCCAAAAATTAAAAAAATTGATGAAAATCGGCCAAAAAGTGAATTTTTTTCCTAGCAAAACTTAAAATGGCCATATCTCCTTAACTAAGCCTCGTAGAGCTAAAGTAAGGTTAATTCGTGATCACTTCCAAAAATTCAAAAAATTGATGAAAATCGGCCGAAAAATCAATTTTTCGTAGAGCAAAAGTAAGGTTAATTTGTGATCACTTCAAAAAATTCAAAAAAAATGATGAAAATCGGCCGAAAACTGATTTTTTTCCTAGCAAAACTTAAAATGGCCATATCTCCTTAACTAAGTTTCGTAGAGCAAAAGTAAGGTTAATTCGTGATCACTTCCAAAAATTCAAAAAATTTATGAAAATCGACCGAAAACTGAATTTTTGCCTAGTAAAACTTAAAATGGCCATATCTTCTTAACTAAGCCTCGTAGAGCAAAAGTAAGGTTAATTCGTGATCACTTCCAAAAATTCAAAAAAATGATGAACATCGGCCAAAAACTGAATTTTTCCCCAGGAAAACTTAAAATGGCCATATCTCCTTAACTAAGCCTCGTAGAGCAAAAGTAATGTTAATTGGTGATCACTTCCAAAAATTAAAAAAATTGATGAAAATCGGCCAAAAACTGAATTTTTCCCTAGCAAAACTTAAAATGGCCATATCTCCTTAACTAAGCATCGTAGAGCAAAAGTAAGGTTAATTCGTGATCACTTCCAAAAATTCAAATGATGAAAATCGGCCAAAAACTGAATTTTTCCCTAGCAAAACTTAAAATGGCCATATCTGCTTAACTAAGCCTCGTAGAGCAAAAGTAATGTTAATTCGTGATCACTTCCAAAAATTCAAATAATTGATGAAAATCGGCCGAAAACTGAATTTTTCCCTAGCAAAACTTAAAATGGCCATATCTCCTTAACTAAGCCTCGTAGAGCAAAAGTAAGGTTAATTCGTGATCACTTCAAAAAATTCAAAAAATTGATGAAAATTGGCCGAAAACTGAATTTTTCCCTAGCAAAACTTAAAATGGCCATATCTCCTTAACTAAGCCTCGTAGAGCAAAACAAAGGTTAATTGGTGATCACTTCCAAAAATTCAAAAAATTGATGAAAATCGGCCGAAAACTGAATATTTCCCTAACACATCTCCTTAACTAAGCCTCGTAGAGCAAAACTAAGGTTAATTCGTGATCACTTCCAAAAATTCAAAGAATTGATGAAAATCGGCCGAAAACTGAATTTTTCCTCAGCAAAACTTATAATGGCCATATCTCCTTAACTAAGCCTCTTAGAGCAAAACTAAGGTTAATTCGTGATCACTTCCAAAAATTCAAAAAATTGATGAAAATCGGCCGAAAACTGAATTGTTCCCTAGCAAAACTCAAAATGGACATATCTCATTAACTAAGCCTCGTAGAGCAAAACTAAGGTTAATTCGTGATCACTTCCAAAAATTCAAAAAATTTATGAAAATCGACCGAAAACTGAATTTTTGCCTAGTAAAACTTAAAATGGCCATATCTCCTTAACTAAGCCTCGTAGAGCAAAAGTAAGGCAAATTCGTGATCACTTCCAAAAATTCAAAAAATTGATGAAAATCGGCCGAAAACTGAATTTTTCCCTAGCAAAACTTAAAATGGCCATATCTCCTTAACTAAACCTCGTAGAGGAAAACTAAGGTTAATTCGTGACCACTTCCAAATATTAAAAAAATTGATGAAAATCGGCCGAAAACTGAATTTTTCCCTAGCAAAACTTAAAATGGCCATATCTCCTTAACTAAGCCTCGTAGAGCAAAAGAAAGGTTAATTCGTGATCACTTCCAAAAATTCAAAAAATTGATGAAAATCGGCCGAAAACTGAATTGTTCCCTAGCAAAACTCAAAATGGACATATCTCATTAACTAAGCCTCGTAGAGCAAAACTAAGGTTAATTCGTGATCACTTCCAAAAATTCAAAAAATTTATGAAAATCGGCCGAAAACTGAATATTTCCCTAACATATCTCCTTAACTAAGCCTCGTAGAGCAAAAGTAAGGTTAATTCGTGATCACTTCCAAAAATTCAAAAAATTGATGAAAATCGGCCGAAAACTGATTATTTCCTAGCAAAACTTAAAATGGTCATATCTCCTTAAGTAAGCCTCGAAAAGCAAAAGTAAGGTTAATTCGTGATCACTTCCAAAAATTCAAAAAATTGATGAAAATCGGCCGAAAACTGAATTTTTCCCTACTAAAACTTAAAATGGCCATATCTCCTTAACTAAACCTCGTAGAGGAAAACTAAGGTTAATTTGTGATCACTTCCAAATATTAAAAAAATTTATGAAAATCGGCCGAAAACTGAATTTTTCCCTAGCAAAACTTAAAATGGCCATATCTTCTTAACTAAGCCTCGTAGAGCAAAAGTAAGGTTAATTCGTGATCACTTCCAAAAATTCAAAAAATTGATGAAAATCGAACAAATAATTATTTTTTCCCTTAGCTAAGCCTTATGGAGCAAAAGTACGGTTTATTCGTTATCACTGCGTAGCCTCTGGAAGCCGCATTTTTTATCCGATTTTGTTGAAACCGTACTAAACACATTTGTTGGAAGTCATAACGGAACATCATAGGCAACATTTCAGCCAAATCGGAGAAAAATTGCGGCTTGTAAGGGCTCAAGAAGTCAGATCGGGAAATCGGTTTATATGGGAGCTATAACAAGTTATAGATCGATTTGGACCGTACTTGGCATAGTTATTGGAAGTCATAACAGAACACTACATGACACATTTCAGTCAAATCGGACAAAAATTGCGGCTTCCAGGGGCTCAAGAAGTCAAATACGAAAATCGGTTTATATGGGAGCTATATCCAAATCTGAACCTATACATATGGCCCATTTGCAATCCCCAAGGACCTTAATCGATATTGACAAGTAAAAAGGCGTTAAGTTCGGCTGGGCCGAACTTTGGGTATATTTTTTAACGGTGTAGATGTTGAGCAATCAGAAGCTCTTGATATTCTGGGCATGAAAGTGACGTCCGTTTGGCTAAACATGTATTTAAAGTGTCGAAAAAAGCATTCAAGTGTTTAGGCTTCCTTAAACGGTGTAAGAATTACTTCGCTCCGTCTGATCTTCTTTACATCAACACCACTTTCATAAGGCCGAAAATGGAGTACGACTCCCATGTATTGGCTGGAGCTTCAAAATCATCCCTGGCGCTACTAGACCGTGTATAGAGGAGAGCGAAGGCGTTGACTGGGGACAATAGGGTATCCAACTCTATTGCCTCCCTTCATCATCGTCGCAATGTGGGCCGTTTGGCGCTGTTTGGCGCTGTTTTATCGGTACTTTCATGGTTTGCGTACCACTGTCCCAAATTTCACCAAATTTGGGTAATAAATGTGGCTTTTATGGGCCTAAGACCCTAAATCGGCGGATCGGTCTAAAGGGGGCTTTGCCAACATATAGTCCGATATATCCCATCTTCGAACTTAACCTGCTTATGGACAAAAAAGAATCTGTGCAAAGTTTCAGCTCAATATCTCTATTTTTAAAGACTGTAGCGCGATTTCAACAGACAGTCGGGCAGACGGACGGACAGATAGACGGACATGGCTGGATCGTCTTAGATTTTTACACTGATCAAGTATACATACACTTTATAGGGTCGGAAATGGATATTTCGATGTGTTGCAAACGGAGTGACAAAATGAATATACCCCCTCCTTCGGTGGTGGGCATAAAAAGTCTTAGTTTGGTGTGGTTTATGGGCTGGTGGCATCGTTGGACCGTACTTCTTCGAAGATGGTGCGAATCGTAATGTAACTGTGAATGGTGAGCTCTATCGTGGGATGATATCCAACTTTTTTTTTGGCCAAAATGCAGTAGCCTGACTTGCATGACATGTGGTTTCAACAAGACGGTGCCACATTCCACACAGCACGCGTAACAATGGACTTATTGAGAGGCGAAACGTGATTCCGGTTGTTTAATAACCCATCTGAAAACATCCACCGAGGTCCATTAAAATTGGTTCAGAATTAGATAGATGTACTTAGGGGGTAGTTGTAGGGTATTATAAAATCGACAACGCCCGACTTTTGCGTTTCTTTGCTGATTTTTAACTCATTCAAATACTATTTAATTATTTGAAAAGGTCACCTCATTTGTTGTGGGTCGATTGTGACAGCTCAACTACTATCACTCCAAGATATTTGAGATTTGGTGCAACGCCCCTACAGTTTGTTCTACAAAAAATGCCTAGACACTTAACAGACACCAGCTGAATAATTGTTGAAAGTTGATGGAAAAAAAAAAATAAAAACAATTCTATGGTTGTGTTCTTCAAGAAAGCATTTGTGCAAAGGATTATTCAGCGACTACACCCACAACACCATGTCTGACACCTTGTCTGCTACTATAAAATATTTTGCTTCTTGTAGAACTGTAAGCGTTTGCCATTTACATTTGGAACACACAAATGTACTGGCACACCAATATCGAAAATTTAGGCCATAGTAGAAGAAGAATAAAATCCGAAAATAAAAGACATACTCGCAATTCAGGTGGGAAGTTTTGCCCTTTGGCATTTGCTTTGTCTCATTTTCTTCCCTCGAAAAACTGAGCACACCGGCGGCATATGGAGGGTTTGCTGTCGAATTTATTGTATTTGAAAGTTTTACCTCTACGATTATGCCATTATAAAGAAATTCGTTTTGTGGCTACCTTCTAAAGCGATTATCAAAACAAAGCTATAAAAAAATGGCAATCGGTAAACATGTTTTTCTCGAGAAAACATACCTTGAATGTCTATAACGTAGTAGAGGGTATAGCTTTAATGGTGCTATCTTGACATTTAAGAAATTTTAAGTTTTACAAAATTTTTATACACACCACCGAAGGATGGGGTTATTTTCATTTTGTCATTCCGTTTGCAATCATCGAGATATCCATTTCCGACCCTATAAAGTAAACATGTTCTTGATCAGAGTAAAAATCTAAGACGATCTAGACATGTCCGTCCGTCTGTCTGTTGAAATCACGCTACAGTCTTTAAAAGTAGAGATATTGAGCCGAAATTTGGCACCGATTCTTTTTTTGTCCATTAGCAGGTTAAGTTCGAAGATTGGCTATATCGGACTATATCTTGATATAGCCCGATCAGCCGATTTAGGGTCTTAGGCCCATAAAAGCCACATTTATTATTCAATTTTGCTGAAATGAATGACAGTGGGTTATGCTAGGCCCTTCGACATCCTTCGTCAATTTGGCTTAGATCGTTCCTGATTTGGATATAGCTGCCATATAGACTGATCAGCCGATTTAGGGTCTTAGGCCCATAAAAGCCTTATTTATTATCCGATTTTGCTGAAATTTGGGACAGTGAGTAGGGTTAGGCCCTTCGACATCCTTCTTCAATTTGGCCCAGATCGGTTCAGAATATAGCTGCCATATAGACCGATCTCTCGATTTGAGATTTTGGGCCATCAAAGGCGCATTTATTATCCGATTTTGCCAAAATTTGGGACAATGAGTTGTGATAGGTCCTCCAACATCCTTCGTGAATTTGGCCCAGATCGGTCCAGATTTGGATATAGCTGCCATATAGACCTATCTCTCGATTTGAGATTTTGGGCCCAAAAGGGCGCATTTATTGACCGATGTCGCCAAAATTTGGGACAGTGACTTAAGTTATGCCCCTCGACATTCTTCTGCAATATGGCACAGATCGATCCATAAAAGCCACATTTCTTATCCGAATTTGCTGAAATTTGGGACAGTGAGTTGTGTTAGGCCCTTCGACATCCTTCTTCAATTTGGCCCAGAACGATCCTGAATTGGATATAGCTGCCATATAGACCGATCCTCCGATTTAGGGTCTTAGGCCCATAAAAGCCACATATATTATCCGATTTTGCTGAATTTGGGACAGTGAGTTGCCTTAGGCCATTCCACATCCATCGTCAATTTGGTGCAGAATGGTCCAGATTTGTATATAGCTGTCATATAGACCGATCTGTCGATTTAGGGTCTTAGGCCCATAAAAGCCACGTTTATTACCCGATTTTGCTGAAAGTTGAGACATTGAGTTGTGTTATGCTCCTTGACGTCTTTCTTCAATTTGGCCCAGATCGGTTCAGATTTGGATATAGCTGCCATATAGACCGATCTCTCGGTTTTTGGTCTTGGGCCCATAAAAGCCATTTTTATTATCCGATTTTGATGAACTTTGGGACAGTGAGTTGTATAAGGCTCTTCGACATCCTTCTTCAATTTGGCACAGATCGGTCCAGATTTGGATATAGCTGCCATATAGACCGATCCGCCAATATAGGGTCTTAGGACCATAAAAGCCACATTTATTATCCGATTTTGCTGAAATGTAGGACAGTGAGTTGTGTTAGGCTCTTCGATATCGATATATATATCAATTTGGCCCAGATCGGTCTAACTTTAGATATAGCTGCCATATAGACCGATCTCTCGATTTCAGGTTTTGGGCCATAAATGGCGCATTTATTGCCCGAAATCGCCGTGATTTGGCACATCGAGTTAAGTTAAGCCCCTAGACATAATTCTGCAATATGGGACAGATCGGTTAAGATTTGGATATAGCTGCCATGTAGACCGATCTCTCTATTTCAGGTTTTGGGGCTATAAAAGGCGTATTTATTTTCCGATATCGCCGAAATTTGGGACAGAGATTTATGTTAAGCCCCTCGATATACTTCTGAAACATGGCACAGATCGGTTCAGATTTGGATATAGCTGCCATATAGACCTATATCTCGATTTGAGATTTTGGGCCCATAAAAGGAGCATTTATTGTCCGATTTCGCCGATATTCGGGACATTGAGCTAGGTTAAGCCCTTCGACTTGCTGCTGCAATATGACACACATCAGGCCAGATTCGGATATAGCTGCCATATAAACCGATCTCTCGATTTAAGGTTTTGGGTCCATAAAAGGCGCATTTATTGACCGATGTCGCCGAAATTTGGGCCAGTGACTTAAGTTAAGCCCTTGGACATCCTTTTTCAATTCGGCCCAGATCGGTCCAGATTTGGATATAGCTGCCATATAGACCGATCTCTCGATATAAGGATTTGGGGCCATAAAAGGCGCATTTATTGTCCGATTTCGCCGAAATTTGCCACAGTGACTTATGTTAGGCTTTTCGAAATCCGTGTCGCATATGGTTCAGATCGGTTTAGCTACTTAAAAGACCAATATTTGGTTATACACAATTGAACAATGACTTATACTTATAAGTATTTGGTCCAAATCCCAACATATTTCGATATAGCTGCTATGGGGCATAAGGTATGCATTTTTCACCGGATTTTGACGAAAGGTGGTTTACATATATACCCGAGGTGTTGGGTATCAAAAGTTCGGCCCGGCCGAACTTAACTCCTTTTTACTTGTTTTTTTTTTTAATATTTATCACATTTATCGTATTATTTCCTCGACAAATGGTGGACCTACAAATAAATTTTTCATCATTGACATCATAATTACCAAAAGCCTCCTTACATCATCATAAACTCGTCTGCTGTTTAAGAATAGCAATGAAAACATTTGTATTAAGTTGTATCCACCTATGAAGGGCTCTCTTCTCTAAGAAGGTTCAACAAAGCAGTCGAGAAACACAACGACAACAACTATCACTCTAATGAATGCCATTTAGCATTGTTTCCCTAATGAACTGATGACACCGGGACTTTGTTGTAGCAAAATGCATTGAACTGTTATCAGTACTCCTTGGCAAGGAACCGTGCTTAGCTTGCAAGCTATTGTATGCCAATGTTGGTAGAGGCCAATAACTTGGCCCTTCTTGTTGTTGACTTTGTATGTTCCTTTTGTCCCAATATCCTTCATGGCATACGGCAAATGAATGCAAATATCATCACAAAAAACTCCTTTTTACTCCATGGAGTATTCTAGTTGAAATACCACAACAGTTAGTAATGTAATGTCGGCTGAAATTCTGCCAGTAGTACTACAGGCAAGAGCCAGTGTATATAGACATAGAACATGTAAGGAAAGACAAAAGTAGGGCGGAGCCGACTATATAATACCCTACGCCAAATATTGTACAAACAGACACGCGGACGGACAGACATAGCTAAATCTAATCAGGAAGTGATTCTAAGCCAATCGATGTACTTAGCAATGGGTCTAGTTTTTCCTCTTCTAAGCGTTGCAAACAATTGCTAAATTTATAATACCCTCTTCCACAGTTGTTGCGTAGGGTATAAAAACTGTGTAAGTGTATGATTGCCGTTGTTTGAGTGGATTTCACTCTGTCCACTCGAGTGTAAGTTTAATTAACTTGTCCTCACTTAAATGAACATTACCGAGCTGTCAACTGGCCCAACAGATAAGCCCTTCTTCAAAAGGCCATTAAAAAAGTGTTAAAAGGCAATTTAAAGGGAACAAGTGAGAAGGTTTTTTTTCTTTATTTCTTTTATATTTTTCTTTACTTTTACTTAGCCAAAGGAAATTAACTTAGTTAAGATTAAAAAATTCCCTTTACTATGGTTAAATGTATTTAAATTAGGAAAATAGATGTTTGAAAATGTTAAAGCGTTTGAAAAAAAAAAATTAAATAACAATCAGTAAGGAAAGGCAAATGTCTGGCGAAGCCCAATATTCAATACCCTAAACCTATCCTGCAATCAAATTTCAGTGAAATCGGATTATAAATGCGCCTTTTATGGGGCCAAGACTTTAAATCGAGAGACGGTCTACATGGCAACTATATCCAAATATGGACCGATCTGGGCCAAATTGAAGAAGGAAGTCGAAGAGCCAAACACAACTCACTGTCTCAAATTTCAGCGACATCGGACAATAAATGCGTCTCTTATGGGCCCAATACCTAAAATCGAGAGATCGGTCTATATGGCAGCTATATCCAAATCTTAAACGATCTGGGCCAAATTGAAGAAGGACGTCAAGGAGCCTAACACAACTCACTGTCTCAAATTCCAGCGACATCGGATAATAAATGCGCATTTTATGGCCCCAAACCTCAAATCGAGAAATCGGTCTATATGGCGGCTATATCCAAATCTTTACCGATCTGTGCCATATTGCAGAAATATGTCAAGGGGCTTAACTCAACTCACTTTCTCAAATTTCAGCGACATCGGCCAATAAATGCGCCTTTTATGGCCCCAAAACCTCAAATCGAGAGATCAGTCTATATGGCAACTGTATCCAAATCTGAATCGATCAAAGCCAAATTGAACAAGGATGTCGAATGGTCTATCTTAACTCACTGTTCCAAATTTCAGCAAAATCGGATAATAAAAGTGGCTTTTATGGGCATAAGACCCTAAATAGCAGGATCGGTCTATATGGCAGCTATATCCAAATCTGAACCGATCAAAGCCAAACTAAAGAAATATGTCGAAAGGCCTAACGTAACCCACTGTTCCAAATTTCAGCAAAATCGGATAATAAATGTGGCTTTTATGGGCCTAAAACCCTAAATCGGAGGATCGGTCTATAAGGCAGCTATATCCAAATCTGAATCGATCTGGGCCAAATTGACGAATGATGTCGAAGGGCCTTACGGAACCTACCGTCCCAAATTTCAGCAAAATCGGATAGTAAATGTGGCTTTTATGGGCCTAAGACCCTAAGTCGGCCGATCGGTCTATATGGGGGCTATATCAATATACAGCCCGATATAGCCTATCTTCGAACTTAACCTGCTTATGGACAAAAAGTAAAGGTGGTAACAGTCATTGCAGCCGAATCGTGATATGAGGGTAGCGGGATGACGGCAGAAGTAAGCGATGGCATTGCTACGACAAAGGAGACAGAGGATTATGTAACGGCAGAACGATCGAAAGTGCGGGATGCTGGAAGGGAAGCACTGATATTCCAAGCACTTCTACGAAAGTTAGAAAGAGAATCAGATCTCCCGAAGAGTATAACATTGTAAAAATGCTGAAAAAGTGTTTTCTGCTTTCAAGTACTCTGGGAAAACCAAGTCAGTCCTCCCGCAATTGAGACTCCAGACAATGTCCTGCAGAGATATCAGGAAAGGGGAAGATGGTCGATGAGAATGGTAAGGGGCCGGCCTCTTATGCCAGAGTGGCAGGGAAGCACAACAGAGATGAGCTGACTTATGCAGTCATCAATAACGGCAGTGCATCCGGTAGGATTCCACCAGATCATCGGTACCAAGTGCAGGATCTGTTTAACGAGCGGATTTTCGAACCTGTAAGGAACTCTGAAGAGGGTTCACCCGTACAGAGAGGATATCTTTACGGTGCGCTTTGAGTCAGCAAAATGTATTGATACCGTTAGAAAAGCTCGATGGAATTCTGCACACTCTATGGGGCGCCAAGCTCGACCTGGTGAGAAGGATGCGCATCGCCCATCTCACAAAGGCAACGGCCTTCATCAAGGGATGGGGGTAGCAAATTTGCGACGGAACGCATATTGGGATTCTTAGGCAAGCAAAATCAAGGATTGGTCGCAGAGAGGAGAATGAAGAAGGAACTCTCCTTGTGGTGGTCATTGATCAACTCTGCGTGACAAGTTTGGCTAAGACTAAAGGCATGACGAACAACGGGTCCAAGGTTGTCTTTTTCAAGATTAGGAAGACTTGGTTATATTAGTTTTAGCCTTGGGGATCATCGTTATATTAGTTTTAGCCTTTTAGAAAATACTGGAGTAGTGGTCCCTCGACTAAGCAGAGTAAGGGAGTATTGGAATAAATTTCGGCAAAAATTCTGCACCACTATCTCTACTAGACTAGAAAAGCAAGTGGAAACTACGGAGGATATAGACAAAGTGGTCAAGCGGATCACGAAAGCCCTGAATGACTTGCTTGTGTCAGCATGCCCTAGTGTCAAGCCAAGGGGCAAACAGCTACCGCCATGGTGGACCCCAGAGCTGGTTGGTCTAAGGAAGGACTGCAGAAAAGTCTTCAACAGAGCCACAAGAGCACCACGCGATTGGGGTATCTATAAGGCTGAGCTAAGAAATATAAGGGCGAGCTTAGAAAGGCTCAGAAAAAATCCTGGGTAGAATTCTACAGCTTCGTGGAGGATACATCTGAGGCCTCTAGGCTAAGTTAGATTCTGTCGTCGAGACCTATTACGGTGGGGTATATCCAGAGGTCTGAGAATGTATGGACAATGTCTAGAGAGGAAACACTGGAACTACTCGTTGATACATATTTCCCGGAAAATTCTCCAACGGACAATGTGGCGCTAGAAGAGGTTGTCACTGATATGCATTCGTCGGAGGCCATTAGGGAAATTGTTTCTGAGTCGAAAATCCTTAAGTCGCCAGGCCCTGATGATGTATCACCGGTTGAATTACAAGCTGTGTCTGATAGACTGGTTCCCTGGCTTAGGGAGATATACTCTGCTTGTAACAGAATGTCATATATACCTTTGGGTGGGGGGACACGAAGGTCGTTTTCATTACGAAAGCAGGAAAACCTTACCACACGAAGGCGAGAGATTTTCGTCCTATTAGTCTGTCATCCTTTATGCTGAAGACTCTTGAGAGGTTGACAGAAACATATCTTAGGGCAAAGATCCCTGGAGATCGCCTCTCGCGGCAGCAACACGCATATAGTAAAGGCAAATCCACTGAAACAGCTCTTAACGACCTAGTCGGCTAACTTGTAGATAGAAAGTGCTATACCACTATTCCGCTATACCAACAGATTGGAACTACGATATCCCTGGTATTAGAAGTTTCATAGACTTCTACACGGCTGGTTCCAAACTAGAAGGCTAGGTGCGCTTTGGGTTGTATTCTGAAGACCATGGACTGATCATATCGGGAAGATTATCTGCAGTGTGTGTCAAGCGGAGATCCTTGCAATTAACGAAGTTGTGGAATGGCTTAGTTATAATGTCGTATGACTACTGGCATAAATATCTTCTCAGACAGCCAGACAGCCCTTAAAATCCTGGAGAACTTATTTCTGAACACAAAAAACCAACCTCGACTGTCGCAGATCTCTCAACGAGATTGCTGAACAGTTCAATATTGCCCTGTTCTGGATGACGGGCAACAGAGATATCCCAGGGAATTGTAAAGCGGATGGGCTTGCGCGACTAGGAACTACCTTACATATTCCAGGGAAACTGGAAACTGGAATAATTGGTGGATATGCCTCCTTTTAGCGACATGTAAGCTAAGTTTTTAGGACCAGGCTCGAAGAAAAACGAATGTTAGATTGTCACAAAGGGGGGGTTGGTGAGCATGCCACAATTATGTCGCCTTATCTAGATTTAGCGCTTTCCTGCCTTAAGTGTTAGTGTCACTGTCTGATCGGAAAACATGCAGCCAGACTGAAGTTTGCCAGTAATGACTTTTGCCGAAGCTGTGAGGACGTCGAGGAAGAATAGACTACAGAACACCTGTTGTGTGTGTGTCCCGCACTAGCAGTCGGAAGGAGTTCCATGCTTTGATTTCTTTGAGAACCTGTGTGATTTAGCGGATGTGAACATCCGCAAGTTGTTGGTTTTTTTTAAGACGATCTAGAAGTCATCTTCCTGCCCTGTTTCTGTGGTATCACAATGGACCAAAACGCCAAAGTGTTTCTAATGGTAGCCTGCCTTTTAAACCTAACCTGTCTCATTTATTTAGTAAATCCCTGAGAACCTCGAACTATCTAAAATTCTGGATTTTGCTAAGTATGCCATAAGACGGAGACCACCGTAGCGCAGAGGTTAGCACGTCCGCATATGACGCTGAACGCCTGGGTTCGAATCCTGGCGAGACCATCAGAAAAAATTTTCAGCGGTGGTTTTCCCCTCCTAATGCTTTCAACATTTGTGAGGTACTATGCCATGTAAAACTTCTCTCAAAAGAGGTGTCGCACTGCGGCACGCCGTTCGGACTCGGCTATATAAACGAGGCCCCTTATCACTGAAACTTGAAACACTTAACTGCAGTGTTGTCATCGTGAATGTTTTGAACCACAAAATCACTTTCAAGTCATAGAGACCATTTGATTATGGGTCATTTTACGTGAAGTCATTTTATATTCTTAGACTATAATTAAATTTGCCCAAAAGACAAAATAGATAACTGCTATCTCAACTTTCTTCATTGCAGGCAGCAGCACAAGGTAAGCTGCACAGCATACAACTAAACCCCTTAATAACTCTCGATTCAAGGTAGATGGAGCGTAAAACTTCTAAATGGTATATATAAAATCGAACTAATGGCTTTTAATGAACATCAACACTGCAATAACCAACATAAACTGCAATTAAGGCAATAAACTATGCCACATCAAGGCAAACCATTCAGTCATTGGGGGAATTTTGTATGCAGAACCATTTAAGGAAAATTCCTCAATACTCAAACTCTTTGAAATGGGAAACTCAATAATATAGCACAATGATACACAAATAAGCATATAGTAGGCACAAGCAGATGTACAATTTCGAAATAATTGGAAGAAGAAGAACATGTAGGGAAAGGTAAATGTCGGCCGGGGCCGACTTTATTATACCCTATACCACAGAGAATACATACTACTCTCAATACATGAAACCTATGTTGAAATCTAGTCAGACTTTAATTGTGCATACCTATTGAAATATTCATTAGAACTTTGTAAGATTTTTATACCCTCCACCGAAAGATGGGGGTATATTCATTTTGTCATTCCGTTTGCAACACATCGAAATATCCATTTACGACCCTATAAAGTATATAGACATGTCCGTCTGTCTGTTGAAATCACGCTACAGTCTTGAGATATTGAGCTGAAACTTTGCACAGTTTCTTTTTTTCGTCCATAAGCAGGTTAAGTTCGAAGATGGGCTATATCGGACTATATCTTGATATAGCCCCCATTTAGGCCAATAAAAGCCACATTTATTATCCGATTTTGCTGAAAATTGGGACAGTGAGTTGTGTTAGGCCCCCCGACATCCTCCGCAAATTTGGCTCAGATCGGTTCAGATTTGGATATAGCTGCCATATAGACCGATCCTCCGATTTAGGGTCTTAGGCCCATAAAAGCCACATTTATTATCCGATTTTGCTGAAATTTGGGACATCCTTCGTTAATTTGGCCCAGATTGGTCCAACTTTTGATATAGCTGCCATATAGACCGAACTCTGGATTTAAGGTTTTAGGCCCATGAAAGGCGCATTTATTGTCCGATGTCGCCAAAATTTGGGACAGTGAGCTAAGTTATGCCCCTTGAGACACTTCTGCAATATGGTACAAATCGGTCCTGCCATATAGAGCGATCTCTCGATTTTAGGTTTTGGGGCTACAAAAGGCGCATTTATTATCCGATTTTGCTGACAGTGAGTTATCTTAGGCCGTTCGATATTTTTCTTCAATTTGACCCAGATCGGTCCAGAATTGGATATAGCTGCCATATAGACCGAACTCTCGATTTAAGGTTTTAGGCCTATGAAAGGCGCATTTATTATCCGATTTTGCTGAAATTTGAGAAAGTGAGTTGTGTTAGACCCTTCGGCATCCTTCGTCAATTTGGCCCCGATTTGTCCAAATTTGGTTATAGCTGCCATATAGACCTATTCTCCGATTTAGGGTTTTACGCCCATAAAAGCCACATTTATTATCCGATTTCGATAAAATTTTGGAAAGTGAGTTGCCTTAGGTTTTTCGAAATTTTTCTTCAATTTGACCCTGATCGGTTCAGGTTGGGATTTAGCTGCCATATAGACCGAACTCTTGATTTAAGGTTTTAGGCCCATAAAAGCAACATTTATTGTCCGATGTCGCCAAAATTTGGGACAGTGAGCTATGTTATGCCCCTTGAGACACTTCTGCAATATGGTACAGATCGGTCGTGATTTGGATATAGCTGCCATATAGACCGATCTCTCGATTTTAGGTTTTGGGGCCATAAAAGGCGCATTTATTGTCCGATTTCGCCGAAATTTGGGACAGTGCGTTGTGTTAGACTCTTTAAAATTTTTCTGCAACTTGGCTTAAATCGGTGCTGATTTGGATATAGCTGCCATGTAGACCAATCTGTCGATTTAAAGTCTTGGCCCCATAAAAGTCGCATTTATAATCCGATTTCACTGAAATCTGGCACAGTGACTTATGTTGGGTTTTTGGACATCTGTGTCATATATGGTTCAGATCGGTTTAATTTTAGATATTGCTACAAAAAAGACCGATATTGTCTTATACACAATTGAACTATGACTTGTACTTATTAGTATTTGGTCCAAATCGGATCATATTTCGATGTAACTACTATGGGACATAAGGTATGCAATTTAAACAGGATTTTGATGGAAAGTGGTTTACATATATACCCGAGGTGGTGGGTATCCAAAGGTCGGCCCGGCCGAACTTAACTCCTTTTTACTTGTTTTTTATGTTACGACCTAAATGTGGCTAATACAGCCTTAGAAGGCCATATCGGATGACAGATATATATGGGAGCTATATTAAAATCTGATCCGATTTTAATGAAATTTTGCACACATATTAGAACGCCAAACAAAACTTCTCATGCTAAATTTTGTAGAGATCGAAACAAACTTGTGGCTTCTACAGCCTTAAACATATAGGAGCTATTTATAAATCTGAACCGATTTTGTTCAAATTCAAATTACGTTTGTCATTGTGCCAAAAGAATGGTATGTGCAAAATTTTGTGACAATCGGACAATAAATGCGCCCTGTACCTGAATCACAAGAATACATGGACAGACAGAGGGACATAGCTTAATCCAATCGGGAAGTGATTTTAAGGCGATCGGAATGTTTATGGCTGGGTCTAGCAGAGTCTAAACGCACGCGTTATAACACCATCTACCACAGAGGTGGTGCAGGGTATAAAAATTGGACCTGGGAAGGACCTCCTTCAGGACCGTGTTTATGGGATGAGGCGTCTCCCAAACATTTGGCCCAATATTGGTTATAAAAATCGTTTTCTAATCTCAAATACCTTTCATTTCAGCCACATACTGTAAAATTTGTCCTCTTTGGGGGATGTTTCTACCTGCAAATATCTTTTAAATGGGCGCCATGAGCCAGTAAGTAATTGCTGTTTGGCAGGTGTTTTTTTTAGGAAGGGGTAGACCCCGAGAAAGGTCCCCAAGTGGGTATCAATTTCATGCTCTACTCTCCAATACATTTTATTTGGGACCCATGGTTGGTAAATATGTTCGATTTTTAATATGGCAGGCAGAGCAAGCCGAAACTGCTGCTTTACATTTAACGCTTAATCAACGCAATTAATAAAGTGATGGCAAGTCGTCTTCTGGAGTGTATTTCGCATGCACTTGACAGAATTTTGATGAAGGAACTGGCAGGTTTTACGCCAGGACGTTCTTGTGTCTACCACATTAATTCCCTGCGCATAACCATTGAACAGTCTACAGAGCTTAATACACACCTATACCTTTTATTCAACGACTTCGACACAGCTTGGCGTAGTTCAATGTGGAGCACGCTGATGGTTAAGTGCTATTTTAATGAATGAAAATGCTGCCAACGGAGGCCTGAGGATCAACATAACAAAGACATAATTGATGTGGATAGATGCATCCAAAGACTGTTCTCTATAAATCATTGAAGGCGTTGACAACTTTTCCTATCTAGGCAGCAAATTAACAAAGCATGGAGGATCAGAAGCAGACATACGCATCCATATCAACAAGGCTAGAAGAGCCTTTCCTTAAACTCAACAAAGTTTGGTGATACAGTGACATCTCACATAATACAAAAGTCAGGATCTTCAACAGTGGTGTGAAATCTCTTTTATTATATGGTTGTACAACTTGGAGCTTGACAAAAGCGACTACCCGTTAAGTTCAAGTTATCAAAAATCGTTGTGTAGGACAAATACTTCAAATTTTCTGGCCAAACCATCTTTCAAATGAGGAATTGTAAATAATCAATGTAGAAATCCGGAAAGGCCCGGCCTGGAATCAGCAAGGACAGCGAGGAAGGGGACTCGTGAAAAACACATGGATCCGCTGCACGAAAAGAGAGTTGGAATCAACCCATATATCGTGGAATCAAGCCAAGGCTTTGGCTGAAATTTTTTCAGAGGTTGTTACTCTAGAAAGTTTACACTGCTGATTACCTAAGGTAAATACCTGATCTTAGGTAATCGCTAGCACTAGGGTAACCACCGGTGACATTTTTATCTGATTTCCTTCCTGGTAAGTGGGCCCAGGCGTTCAGCGTCAAAGACGGCCATGCTATTTTCTGAGCCGCAAAAGCCCGATTTAGAGTCTTGGAACTATAAAATATCGGTTTATTACCCCATAACAAAGAAATTAAGAGCTTAGAATTGTTTTGGACACTTAGAATCCTTAACGTTTACATTCTAATTTGGTCCATGTTTTGTGAATAGCTGTCATGCAGAAAAATATCCCTTTTAAGGATCTTGAGCACATGAAAGGAGCCTTTATTAGTCGCATTCTTTCAATTGTGCAACAGTGAGTTGCGCCATCCTTACCAATTTGGCTAAATTAGCAACTAATTTGAATATAGTGGACATATTTTGATCTCTTCTTTCTCTTGAACTCTGCTATATTTGGATGTGGCTATATAGGAACCGATCTTTAAAGAAAACTTCTTCGATTCCCAAATCTAATCTAATCAATACTAATTTTTCATAAGATACCAAGTATCTATGGTGGTGGAAGTCTAAAATTTATTCCAGCCCAGCTTAATGCGTTTTTAATTGTTTACTCTCAATTTGCAATCAAAACTTTTAATGAATTCATTCATAGTACATATATAACTCCTCTTGCAGAGCACTGCCTAGTGTGTGCACGAATCACCCTTTTCAATTAAATACTCTCTCAATCACTTCACTGAAATTCATTTAATATGCAAACTAAAAACCTGAAACAACTATAGGTGTAAATACAAACACACACACACACACACACATACACACATCGTCATCAACACACCATGCCACATGCAGATTAAGTGCATATCAATGTATTCGTGGAAATAAATAAATTGGTATGCCTGCTGGCCAATGGATTTCATCCTGATAGATTCACTTTTGCATTCAGCAGTCGATTATTCACTAGATAAATAAAATTGGATAAACGATATTTTAAAAATGTTATACATCTAACGGCCATAGTAACGTTTCACTGCAATAAGCATGCGGCTATTAGACCAGGTACATTGAGAATAAAACTCGCAAAAATTGAAATTTATTAACCTGAGATATTGGTGAAGTCAAGGCTTAGGTGGCGTATAAGTGTTGAAATTTAAATGACCAGTAAGTATACGCTCCAATGTTTTTTTTTTAGTACTCACTCACCTTGAGATAGAAGGAGTACGCATTTAGTGATTCTGTTTGCAATACATCGAAATTTGCACAGATGTTTTTGTCTATAGGCAGGTTAAGTTCGAAGATGAGCTATATCGGACTATAGCTTGGTAGAGCCCCCAAGTAGACCGATCCGCCGATTTAGGCTCTTAGGCCAATAAAAGCCACATTTATTATCCGATTTTGCTGAAATTGGGGACAATGAGTTGTGTTAGGTCAGTCGATATCCTTCTTCAATTTGGCCCAGATCGGTCCAGATATGGATATAGCTGGTATATAGACCGATCTCTTGATTTAAGGTCTTGGGCCCATACAAGGCGCATTTATTGTGCAATTTTGTCAAAATTTGGGACAGAGAGTTATTTTAGGCCCTTCGACATCCTAACTCAATTTGGCCAAGATCTGTACAGATTTGGATATAGCTGCTATATAGACCGATCTCTCGATTTAAGGTCTTGGGCTCATAAAAGGCGCATTTATTGTCCGATTTTGCCTAAATTTGGGACAGTGAGTTGTGTTAGGGCCTCTGACATCCTTCTTCAATTTGGCCGTTATCGGTAGAGATTTGGATATAGCTGCCATATAGACCGATCTCTTGATTTAAGGTTTTGCGCCCATAAAAGGCGTATTTATTATCCGATGTCGCCGAAATTTGAGATCGTGAGTCATGTTAGGCCCTTCGACATCCTTTTTTGAATCTGGCCCAGATCAGTCCTGATTTGGATATAGCTGCCTTATAGACCGATTTCTCGATTTAAGGTTTTCGGCCCATACAAGGCCCATTTATTGTCCAATTTTGCCTAAATTTGGGACAGTGAGTTATATTAGGCCCCTCGACATATTTCTGCAATTTGGCACGGATCGGTCCAGATTTGGATATAGCTGCCACATAGAACGATATCGAGATTTAAGGTCTTGGGCCCATAAAAGGCATATTTATTGTCCGATTTTGCTGAAATTATGGTTAATAAGTTGTTAGATCAGTCGATATCCTTCTTCAATTTGGCCCAGATCGGTTCAGATTTGGGTATAGCTGCCACATAGAACGATCTCTCGATTAAAAGTCTTGGCCCCATAAAATGTCCATTTATAATCCGATTTCGCTGAAATTTAACACAGTGGTATTATGTAAGCCTTTTCGACATCTGTGTCGTATATGGTTCACATCGGTCTATATATATTGGATATGACTACCAAATAGACCAATGTTTTGTTCTATAAAATTGAACAATGACTTATACTTATTAGACCACTTAATATCCGTGCCAAATTGGAACAAATCGGACCATATTTCCGTAAAGCTGCAGTGGGGGCATAAATCATCCATTTTTACCGGATTATGGCAAAAGGTGGTTTACATATATACCCGAGGTTGTGGGTATCCAAAGTTCTTAACGCCTTTTTACTTGTTTTTATACCCTCCACCATAGGATAGGATGGGTATGGGGTATACTAATTTCGTCATTCTGTTTGTAGCACCTCGAAATGTGCGTCTAAGACCCCATGATGTATATATATACTTGATCGTCGTGACATTTTAAGTCGAACTAGCAATGTCCTTACGTCTTTCCGTCCGTCTGTCTGTCTGCGAAAGCACGCTAACTTTCGAAGGAGTAGAGTTAGCCGCTTCAAATTTTGCCCAAATACTTCTTATTAGTGTAGGTCGTTTGGTATTGTAAATGCCCCAAATCGGTCCATGTTTTGATATAGCTGCTATACAACCCGATCTTGGGTCTTGACTTCTTGAGCATCTAGAGGGCGCAATTCTCGCCTGATTTTACTGAAATTTCGTACATAGTATTTTGATATCACTTCCAACAAGTATGCGAAGTATTATCCTAATCGGTCCATAGCCTGATATAGCTGCCATACAAACCGATCTTGGGTCTTGACTTCTTGAGCCTCTAGAGGGCGCAATTCTCATCCGATTGGGCAAAAATTTTGTACAACGGCTCCTCCCATGGCCTTCAATATACGTGTGCAATATGGTCAGAATCGATCTATAGCTTGATACAGCTCCCATATAAATTGATCTCCAGATTTCGCTTCTTGAGCCCCGAATCGGACTATAACTTGATTGTTTGCCTAAAAGCAAATACTGCGCAA
>NC_081556.1:36478144-36565644 GCF_963082655.1 Stomoxys calcitrans | reverse complement strand
ATTATAAATGCGCCTTTTGTGGGGACGAGACTTTAAATCGAGATATCGGTCTACATGGCAGCTATATCCAAATCTTGATCGATCTGGGCCATATTCAAGAAAGATGTCAGAGGGTCTAGACAACTCACTATCCCAAATTTCAACAAAATCGGATAATAAATGTGGTTTTATGGGCCTAAGAGCCTAAATCGGAGGATCGGTCATGTCAGCTATATCCAAATCTGAACCGATCTGAGCCAAATTGACGAAGGATGTCGAAGGGCCCAACACAACTCACTGTCTCAAATGTCAGTAAAATCGGATAATAAATGTGGCTTTTATGGGCCCAAGACCTTAAATCGGAGGATCGGTCTATATGGCAGCTATATCCAAATCTGAACCGATCTGAGCCAAATTGTCGAATGATATCGAAGGGCCCAACACAACTCACTGTCCCAAATTTCAGCAAATTGGGATAATAAATGAGGCTTTTATGGGTCCAAGACCTTAAATCGGAGGATCGGTCTATATGGCAGCTGTATCCAATTCTGGACCGATGTGGGCAAAATTGACGAAGGATGTCGAAGGGCCCAACACAACTCACTGTCTCAAATGTCAGCAAAATCGGATAATAAATGTGGCTTTTATGGGCCTAAAACCCTAAATCGGAGGATCGGTCTATATGGCAGCTATATCCAAATCTGTACCGATCTGGGCCAAATTAACGAAGGATGTCGAAGGGCCTAACACAACTCATTGTCCCATAATTCAGCAAAATCGAATGTGGCTTTTATGGGCCTAAGACCCTAAATCGGAGGATCGGTCTATATGGCAGCTATATCCAAATCTGAACCGATCTGAGCCAAATTGACGAATGATATCGAAGGGCCCAACACAACTCACTGTCCCAAATTTCAGCAAAATCGGATAATAAATGTGGCTTTTTTGGGTCCAAGACCTTAAATCGGAGGATCGGTCTATATGGCAGCTATATGCAAATGTGGACCAATGTGAGCCAAATTGACGGAGGATGTTGAAGGGCCTAATTTAACACACAGTCCCAAATTTCAGCAAATTCGGATTATAAATGTGGCTTTTATGGGCGCAAGACCTTAAATCGGAGGATCGGTCTATATGGCAGCTATATCCAAATCTGAACCGATCTGGGCCAAATTGACGAAGGATGTCGAAGGGCCTAACACAACTCACTGTCCCAAATGTCAGAAAAATCGGATAATAAATGTGGCTTTTATGGGCCTAATACCCTAAATCAGAGGATCAGCCTATATGGCAGCTATATGCAAATCAGGGCCGATGTGAGCCAAATTGAAGGAGGATATCAAAAGGCCTAATGCAACTCTTTGTCTCAAATATCTGCAAAATTGGATAATAAATGTGGCTTTTATGGGCCTAAGACCCCAAATCGGCAGATCGGTCAATATGGCAGCTTCATCTAAATATAGCCTGATCTGAATCATATTTGGGCCAGATGTCGGGAAGCCTAAAACTGCTAACTGTTTCAAATTTCAGCGAAATCCAATAAAAAATAAAGCATTTATGGGCATAAGACCCTTTACCGGCAGATCGGTCTATATAGCAGCTAAATCCCAATATGGTCCGATTTGGCCTGTTCAAGATCTAAACCAGCGTGCACCAAAAACATATATCTGTGCCAAATTTCAGCTCAACATCTCAATTTTTGAAGGCTATAGAGTGATTACCACAGACGGCGGACAGACGGAGAGACGGAGAGACGGAGAGACGGATAGACGGATAGACGGACAGACACATGGACATGCCGTGTGAGAACGGGTAGAGATATCTCTCTCTTTGAAATGGCTGGAGTTGAGGTGTAAGCGAGATTATATGCAAAGTTGCAAAGCCTTAGGTTCTTCTTTAGGTGGATAGTCCTATGTGCCCCGTTATGATACCGACAGCTGTACTGACCTCCTTCTTACATCGTTTCAGTAATAGACTCGTCCCTGATCGGCTTCACCATATAGGATTTTCGCCGTCCTACCAATCGTTTCGCGGTTCCACAGAGTTACATGCCATCCCCAGAAAAGGCTTTAATCTCCTTCTTACACTTACACTGGTTGTTATCGCCCTGATGGACAGTTTACTATTCGTAAAGATGTTAACACCACACCATCTCACGATTCCATGATCGCCCAGATCTACGCCACCAAGATAGTATTGTGCTCAGAAAGTCTAAAACATTTCTCATTCTCTGCGTTCTCAATGTAGAGACCCAGGCATGCTGTCCTCTAGCTTTGATCCAATTGTGTAGCATGATCCTCCAAATTGCAATATCAGAGTTCCGTCAATCTAAGACTGTGCCGCTGGCAGCAGTGACTCGCACTTGACCTCAAGTTTCGTCTCAGGTATCCGATTGGAAACCTCTACCATTTCTTGCAGGTTTCCTATCGTTGCCTCGATTATACCGCGATGGTATGAGCTGCTCCCATCCTCTATCTATTCTGACATCGCCTTAAATCTCATAGCCGCATTGGCTGCCCTCACACTTAATCTGCCTCCTCGAGACTTCGAATTCAATTTCCTGTCCTAGATCACTCCCAAGTATTTGATCTTGTCAGATATCGAAATCGTACTATTGAGGAAACGTGATGCATCAAAGTGGCTCACCTTCGTCTTCCTCGTAAACTGGCAGGTTTCAGTTTTCTCTGGGTTAACATTGGACCAGTCACTGGCTATCTGCCAGACCCTTTCGGCCCTTCTGCATAGCTGGTTCGGATCCGTTCCCTTAGAAGTATTAAGACATCGTCTGCATAGTAGACTGGTTCAAATCCCTCCTCAGTCAGTGGTCACCCATAGGAGTGGCGATTAAATACCCTCCTGTGGCGTGCCCTATGCCACTCTCTCCTTTCTATTCATGTCATGGGGCCAAAAATTATTCATCTGTTTTTTAGCATACGGTCAGTCTCTAAGAACCAGGTACTGATCTAAGGATTGGATTAGTATGTGGGTCAGTACATTGTCAAAGCCCCCTCGATATCAATGTATATGTCTTGGCATCAAAGGATTCTTCTATTCTATACACAACTTTTTGTAGGGCACTCTCCATTCACGTTTCCTTGACAAAGGCGTGTGGTTTTTACTTGAGCAGTTCGATGGATGTCCTACTCTTTGTTATGGTATCCAAAATACGTTCCATGGTTTTGAGTAGAAAGGACGTAAGACTTATAGGTCTGTAGGGCTTTGTTGTTGCATAGTCTGCCTTGCCTGGCTTGGGTATAAGCACCACACTTGCCTCATGTCAGGCTTAAAATAGCGATTTTAAAAACCGAAACCACAGCTACAGGTGCCCATTCTACAAGAAGGTGCTGAGTTCCAAGGCAAGGTGAAATGTATCCAACTGAACCGAAACCACTGCAGGACAGCCCAAGACCTTCTAGCCCCAAAGGGCTATGAGGAAAATGTTGACGTCGCAATTATCTGGGAGCATTATAAGAACTTTGAGAATAATATTTTGGAAACACGATCAGTCAGGTAGGGCTGCAATATGGGCAACTGGAGAAGTGGCTATAGAAGAGGAAAAGAGCCACACCGATACAGTTGCTACATATTCCCCAAACATCCCAGTAGACGAGTTCGCGAAAATCGTTTGTAAAATAGTGAATGATGCCAGTCTTCACAGACCTATAATTATAGGCGGAGACTTAAATGCCTGGACAACAGATTAGGGAAGACGGAGGTCACATGAGAGAAGCAGAATTCTGCTAGATGCGTTGGGAAGGGTAAATGTAGTCTTAGCCAATATAGGTGAAACGAGCACTTTTGGAAGAGCAGGTACCAAATCAACAGCAGCGAGAATGAAATAGCAAGTGAGCGGACACTACACGTACAGCGACCACTTAGCTATAATGTTCGAAATCAAAAGAAGAACTACGGTTCTGACACCTATACCTATAGGCCAAAATTAGGGGATGGAGCCCCGGTTAGGGAACCGAAACTAAAGACGTCTTCAATATCCAACATAACATCCATAGCTCGACGCAACTGTCTCCGAGTATGCAGTGGCTACAGAACCATCTCAAGTGACGCAACGCATGTGGTAGCAGGGATGATTCCCTAGGATATGATTGCTAGGGAACATTCCAATATATATAGGAGAGTACTCGAAGACGGAACCACGCCAAGGAAATTCTTGGCGTGCTTCCGTCGGTCAGAGAAAGAAACAACGATGAAAAACTGGCAGAGGCGATGGAATAATTCCCCCAATGGCCGTTGGTCTTATAAATTAAAGCAAGGGGAGCTTGAAGGCTGCGGTAGGGCAGAGATTAGCAAGTGTGCCTATGACAGTGAACGCCAAGTTTTGAATCCTGCCGAGAACATCAGATACAATTTTCAGCGGTGGTTATCCCCTCCTAACGCTGGCTATATTTGTGAGGTACATTGTCATGTAAAAACTTCTACCCAGAGAGGTGTCGTATTGCGGCACGCCGTTTGGACTCGGCTATAAAAAGGAGGCTCCTTAACATTGAGCTTAAAACTTGAATCGGACAACACTCATTGATATGTGAGAAGTTTGACCCTGTTCCTTTATGGAATATTCGTGGACAAAATATGCAATAAGCATGGGGAGCTTAACTTCAATCTGACCCATTTTTATACCCACCACCGAAGGATGGGGGTATATTCTTTTTATTATTCCGTTAGCAACACATCGAAATATCCATTTCCAACCCTATAAAGTATAGAATATTCTTGATCAGCGTAAAAATCTAAAATGATCCAGCCATGTCCGTCCGTCCGTCTGTTAAAATCACGCTACAGTCTTAAAAAATAGAGATATTGAGCTGAAACTTTGCACAGAATCTTTTTTTGTCCATAAGTAGGTTAAGTTCGAAGATGGGCTAAATCCGACTATATCTTGATATAGCTCCCATATAGACCGATCCGCCGATTTAGGGTCTTAGGCCAATAAAAGTCACATTTATTATCCGATTTCGCTGAAATTTGGGACAGTTAGTTGTATTATGCCCTTTGACATCTTTCGTTAATGTGACCCAGATCGGTCAAGATTTGGATATAGCTGTCATATAGAAAGACCCTTCGATTTAGGGCCTTAGGTCCATAAAAACCACATTTATTATTCGATTTTGCTGAAAATTGGGACAGTGAGTTGTGTTAGGCCCTTCGACTTCCTTCATCAATTTGCCCTTGATCGAATTAGATTTGGATATAGCTGCCATATAGACCGATCTCTCGATATAGGGTTTTGGGCCCATAAAAGGCGCATTTATTGATCAAAGTCGCCGAAATTTGGGAAAGTGAGTTATGTTAGGCCCCTCGACATAATTCTGCAGTATGGTACAGGTCGGTACAGATTTGTATATAGCTGCCATATAGACCGATCTCTCGATATAAGGTTTTGGAGCCATAAAAGAAGCATTTATTGTCCGATTTTGCCAAAATTTTTTACAGTGAGTGATGATAGGCCCTTCGACAGTTTTCTAAAACTTGGCCCAAATTGCAAAATACAGATTTGGATATAGCTGCGATATAGACCGATATCTCGATTTAAAGTTTTGGCCCCATAAAAGGCGCACTTATAATCCGATTTCACTGAAATTTGACACAATGACTTATGTTAGGCTTTTCGAAATCCGCGTCGTATATTGGCCTTTTTAGTAGCTTAAATATAGCTACTAAGAAGGCCAATATTTTGTCATACACAATTGAACAATGACTTGTGCCTATTAGAATTTGGTCCAAATCGGACCATATTTCGATATAGTTGCCATATGGCATAATGTATAAATTCTTCACCGGATTTTGACAAAAGGTAGTTTACATATGTACTCGAGGTGGTGGGTATGCAAAGTTCGGCCCGGCCGAACCTAACGCCTTTTTACTTGTTTGATAGGTCATTGTTGCTTCAAGAAGCTACCTGTATCGTTTCGGATATGACACCTCATCCCCGTGCCCAAGTTGTCCTACAATGGAAGAGGACGCAGAACATATGGCGTCTTTCGTAAATAAACAGCTAATGGCAGGCAATATAGTAACCGTCATGCTAGAATCGGAGAAGAATTATAGTGCAATAGACGCGTATATACCATAGTTTACAGAAGACTGAATGAGGAACAGATCGCCCGAAAGGCGTTACAAGCAACAAAGAGATAGCAAAGTTCAGATAGTGTCTGATTTCTCAGACACTAGAGCAAGGCTATAGTTGAGCCGGCCCCTTCGAAGTATTGCTTTGGGGCAGTTCCGCGGGGATCGGGAACGGGAGATGGGGGTATGTCTTAGTACCTAGTAAATCGTGCATGTTTTTCGGTACGGGCTGAATACATCTTTCGAAGATTTCCCATCTTCAGCGATCCAAAAAACGAGACGGACAGACAAATAGATAGACAGACAAAGATGTACAGGCAGACGGACGGACGCACGGGCAAGGCTATATCGTCTTAGAATTTTTACGGCGATTAAGAATTTATCTTCCTCATACTATATACTCGAAAATAGATTTTTCCATGTATTACAAACAGAATGACAAAATGAATATACCCCATGATGGATATAAAAACGCCTCGCTACGCCGTATAGCAAAAAGTTCCAAAATATCATCCTACACCATGAGAGCCATGAAGGATTTAAATAAAATACTGTTTTCCAACTTGCGATTTCCCTTTCAGTGGGCACATGTGCCAAGTACCAATCTTGCTTGCAATACTAACAACAACAATGACCACCATGACCATGATGCTGAGCTTAATATCAAACTATATGTATGTATGTATGCATGCATGCATATGCATAAGTTTGTGTGAGTGTAAGTCTAGGGTTCGGATACATTATTACTGTTTACTCGACGGCATTTAAGTACGACAAGGAAAGATTAAAGTACACTTCGTAGCAATACCAACACTAAGACCGTCTGTCTAGCAAGGGTAGAGCACAATACTACACTACATGGCCACAGGCGAAAAGAGAAAGGCACAAACAGAGTGAGAGAGAGAGAGAGAGAGAGCGCAACGGAAAGGGAGGGAAAATAGAAACTAAGGGGGCTAGTAATGCAAACAATTGTTATCCTTGTAATGCCTGTCGAACACATAATTTATGCTAAATGTATTTTCAAATACTTTTCAATATTCAATAAACATTCTCGATAATGTATGCGAGAGTGAGTCTGTGCCAAGATCTAAAAGCACAATAATGGCCAACATCCAACAACTACCACTACAACTACTAACACACAATGACATCAATAACTTAAAGAGAAAATATTTCAGATTTTATGACTTTTATGCAACAAACGCAGTGTGACAACTATGGGACAAGGCAGCACATTCCATGGCCGTAGTGGAGTCTAACAGAAAAGTGTTGCAAGGATTACTGTAACAAGGATATGCCAGCATGAAAAATTTGCATATGGTATGCTTAAAGATTTTAAAGTTATTGAGCAGTTTTGCCTTACGAATAACCATTTTAGCCATAGAAGGGAAACTTTTCCTAGACGATGTAAGTTTAAGATGCCAATTGTTATAGTTTTGAGACTGAATTGTTCCATAGACAGGATAAGGTTTTCAATTGTTTTAGAGCATTTTTATACCCACCACCGAAGGATGGGGGTATATTCATTTTGTCATTCCGTTTGCAACACATCGAAATATCCATTTCCGACCCTATAAAGTATATATATTCTTGATCAGCGTAAAAATCTAAGACGATCTAGCCATGTCCGTCTGTCGGTTGAAATCACGCTACAGTCTTTAAAAATAGAGATATTGAGCTGAAATTTTGCACAGATTCTTTTTTTGTCCATAAGCAGGTTAAGTTCGAAGATGGGCTATATCGGACTATATCTTGATATAGCCCCCATATAGACCGATCCGCCGATTTAGGGTCTTAGGCCCATTATCCAATTTCGTTGAAATTTGGGACAGTGAGTTGTGTTAGGCCCTTCGACATCCTTTGTCAATTTGGCTCAGATCGGTCCAGATTTTGATATAGCTGCCATATAGACCGATCCTCCGATTTAGGGTCTAAGGCCCATAAAACCACATTTATGGTCCGATTTCGCTGAAATTTGAGACAGTGAGTTGTCTTAGGCCCTTTGACATGTTTCTTTAATTTGGTCCAGATCGGTTCAGATTTGGATATAGCTGCCATATAGACCGATCCTCCGGTTTAGGGTCTTAGGCCCACAAAAGCCACATTTATTATCCAATTTTGATGAAATTCGGGGCAGTGAATTGTGTAAGGCCCATCGACATTCTTCGTTAATTTGGCTCAGATCGGTCCAGATTTGGATATAGCTGCCATATAGATCGATCCTCCGATTTATGGTGTAAGGCCCATAATAGCCACATTCATTATCCGATTTTGCTGAAATTTGGGACAGTGAGATATGTTAGGCCCTTTGACATATTTCTTCAATTTGGTCCAGATCGGTTCAAATTTGGATATAGCTGCCATATAGACCGATTTCTTGATTTTTGGTTTTGGGCCCATAAAATGCTCATTTATTGCCCGATGTCCCCGAAATTTGGAACAGTGAGTTAAGTTAAGCCCTTTGACATACTTCTGCAATATCGCACAGATCGGTCTAGATTTGGATATAGCTGCCATATAGACCGATATCTATGTTTTAGGTTTTGGGGCCATAAAAGACGCATTCATTGTCCGATGTTGCTGAAATTTGAGACAGTGAGTTTGGTTAGGCTCTTCGACGTCCTTCTTCAATTTCGCCCAGATCGGTCCAGATTTGAATATAGCTGCCATATAGACCGATCTCTGGATTTAAGGTTTAGGGCCCATAAAAGAGGCATTTATTGTCCGATTTCGCCGAAATTTGGGACAGTGCTTAGTGTTAGGCTCTTCGACATGTTTATACAACTTGGCCCAAATCGGTCCAGATTTGGATATAGCTGCCATGTAGACCGATATCTCGATTTGAAGTCTTGGCCCCATAAAAGGCGCATTTATAATCCGATTTCACTGAAATTTGACACAGTGACTTATGTTCGGCTTTTCGACATCCGTGTCGTATATAGTTCAGATCGGTATGAGGTATATAAGTATAAGGTATGAAATTTTCACCGAATTTTGATGAAAGGTGGTTTACATATATACCCGAGGTGGTGGGTATCCAAAGTTCGGCCCGGCCGAACTTAACGCCTTTTTACTTGTTTGGACTGAACTTAATATTTTTTTAGCTTTATGCAGTTCTTTTCTATTAAAAATTGACTTTCGCCTGAACAACCCCCTAAATTGTCATATGATGCCAATTTAATTAACATCGGCATGTAATACTGAAGAATTTCCAAGTACACTGATAACACATGCTGTGTTATTTTATTGAACTCCATGTGAGAGTTTTGTAGTCAAAAGCACTTCAGTATGAATTTTAACAAAGACAAATGAAGTCTATAGTTTGAAATTGACGATAGTTGCTATTGCAGCTCCATAGAATTTCGATGGCACACTGAGCTGCTCAAATTGTATATGAAATGAATAATGCCATTTGAAACAGCAAGGAACAAAGATAGTTCGACAACAATTCCAATAACAAAGACATTTTGACAAAACTTTTTATTAAGAACAAATTTTGACAAAAATTCCTATATATCAAGAAAAATTGGCACTAGTCGTCATACTTATTAATGAGGAAAAGAGGGATAAACCAGTAAAGGTGGTGTTTCCTACTCGGATTCAGACAGCGACGGTGTCAATGAAACAGTCATCGCTGCCGAATTGAGAAATGAGGGCAGCGGGATGAGGGTTGAGGTGAGCGATGGCTTTGCTAAGCTCACAAGCAGACCAGGAAAGCAATCCGTGACACAACGAAGCAGAATATGTACCGTCAGCGCTATCGGGCGAAAGTGCGGCTTGCAGGAAATGATAAAACTGACATTCAAAGCACTTCCACGGAAGCTGGAAAAAGAATCAGATCTCATGAAAAGCAACACATTGCTTAAATGTTGAAGTCATACGACTCCTGAGGGTCAATACGTTTAGCTTTTAGCTACGCATAATGGTTTGGCGCAACTAGTGAACGAACCGACACATATCGCATGTGTCTAAGGGGACCAAAATAATACTCTTGACCATTTTATACCTATTATATTATACATTTTATTATTCAATTTTGCCTACCTGACGCGTTGAAAGGTTGCGAACGTTCAGCCAATACCGATGAAGGGTGAGGCAAACAACCCTGCGATTATCGGCCAACTGCGATATGCTCCGCGCTCTCCAACGTTCAGGAGAGCATGGTTAATCACAATCTTATGAGGTATTTAGAGTCCAATGGCCTTCTTATCGACCAACAGTATGGGTTCCACAGAAATAGTTCTACGAGTGACCTCATGGCACTTCTGTCGGAACGTTGCAGTCGCTCAATCCACCAGTTTAGAGAGAGTAAGGTTGTGGGTCTGGATATCTTTAAGGCATTTGATAGGGTCTGGTACGGTGCACTACTATCAAAGCTTGTCGCATTTTGTGTCGAGCTTTCTTAGAGATCGCACTAAACGGGTTCTCATTCAATGAGTATAAATTGACCGCAGGTGTACCCCAAGGCTCTGTTCTTTCTCCCTCTATTTTTCCTATTTTCTCATTCGTACTCATTCGACCACAGGCCGATTCTTTGAGAGATTGAAAAGAAGAGGCGGGTTATGGATGATATACTCAGCCAGGATTTGTTGGCCATATCTGAGTGGGGTGAGTAGATTTTAATGCAGGGAATACTCAGTGCTGCTTGTTATCACACAAACGATTCGCTGACCCCGTATAGATGTTGAACAATCAGAAGCTCTTGATGTTCTGGTCATGAAAATTCAAAGTGATGTTCGTTGGGTTAAACATGTATTTGAAGTGTCGAAAGAAACATTCAAGTGTTTAGGATTCCTTAAACGGTGTAAGAGTTACTCCACTCCGTCTGATCTTCTTAACATCAACACCACTTTCATGAGGCCGAAAATGGAGTACAACTCATATGTATGGGCTGGAGCTTTGAAATCATCCCCGCAGCTACTGGACCATGTACAGAGGAGAGCGATGGCGTTGATTGGGATAAGTGGGGTATCTAACTCTAAAGCTCCCCTTTATCATAGTCGCAATTCTATCGGTACTTTCATGATGCGTGTTCGTCTGATATTTGTCTTTTTATTCCTAATGTAAGGATTTTTGTCAGGGCTACTAGACATTCCAGGCACTCACACCTGTTTGTAATTGATTGACCAGCGGACAGCACAATGCATTATAGAGAAAATTCTTATTTCGCCCCAACCAATCGTATGTGAAATCGACTTTCGGCTACTGTTTGTTCAACCCACTTTGACCTTCAGAGATTTAAGACAAATGTCTGATAGGATTCCACCAGATCGACATTCCCAGGTGAAGCTTTTGGTTATAGATCGGGTTATCGCACATGTATTGAACTCTGATGGGGCTTCAGCGGAATGTATTGATACCATCATAAACCTCGCTGGAAGTATCCACACTCCCTGGGGCGCAAAACTCGACCTTGTAAGAAAGATGGACATCTCACAGCTCACAAAGGCGACGGTCTTCATCAAGGATGTGGGCGACAAAATCGCGCCGAAACGCATGATGGAAGTCTTAAACAAGCAAAACCAAGAGTTGGCCGTGGAGAAATGGGAAAACCTCCCACAGGGAGGAAAAGGAAAAAGAAACCCTCCTTGTGGTGGGCCTAGATCAAGTCTCCGTTACAAGTTTTGCTACGAAAATAGCCGTGGCGTACAACGGGCCATGGCCGTCCTTTTCATGATTGGGAAGAAAAGGGTGGGCAAATATCCCAATATTGAGACATCAGTAACGCGTATCGGACAGGCAGTTGACAACGAGATTATCTCAATATTATGAAGATTAGGATAAGCAAAGATCCTAATACTAAAACATCATGTAGTGCACGGTCGAGAGTCACAACACAGCCTAAGGAACAGGCACCCGACGACGGAACCATAAACGACTTTCTCGATTAGGAAGACTAGGATGGATAAAGATTCTCATGCTGAAACATCAGGCAGTGCAGTGACAGAGAACTCAATGTCGCCTTACCCACAGGGATCTGACGATGAGACCGCAACCTACTCCCAAGTAGCTCATTTACACAAGATTTGAAAGACTAGTAAAGGATGTTGAGGCTTTTGATGAAAACCCATTTTCCAAAGGATATGACGGGACTCACGAAGACACCGGAGTCTTTGAATGAAGAGGTTGATCGAAGGCTTATTATAACGGAATTTATGGTGAAGGAAGCCTTGAGGAGCTTCAAACCATTTAAGTCACCCGGACCCAATCTAATATTTCCGGCGTTACTACAGAAAGAGGCAGACTATCTGGCGCCTCGTCTGGCCTGAATTTTCACAGCGTTCATAAGACTTGCATATACTCCGAAAGCGTGGCAGGAAGCAAGGGTGGTATTTATACCCAAGCCCGGCAAGGCAAGCTATGCGACACCAAAGGCCTACAGACCCATTAGCCTTACACCCGTCTGCTTTGCAGATGATGTTATAATACTTCTAAGGGGTAAGGAAACGAACAAACTATGCAGAAAAGCCGAAAGGGTCTTGCATATGGCATATGACTGGGCTAGACCCAGAGGTCTCAATGTTAACTCAGAGAAGACTGAAATATGCCATTTGACGAGGAAGACGAAGGTGGGCCAATTTGACGCACAACGTTTCCTCAATAAGACGATTTCGATATCTGACAAGGTCAAATACTTATTTTTGATCTTGGATAGGAAACTTAATTGGAAGTGTCACATGTCACAGGAGCGTACTGAGAGGGTTCACAGATGTTGGGCACTATGTAGACGTGCCGTGGGCTCGAAATGGGGCCTGAATCTTAGGATAGTGCACTGGATCTACAGGAGCGTGATTAGACCATTACTTACTTACGCCTCAGTAGTTTGGTGGACTGCTGTGGAGAAAAAGTGGAACATAGGGACCATACAACAGATTCAGAGAACATGTTGTCTTGACATTGGAATAGCGAAGGGGACTACGCCCATAAGCGCACTGGAGACCATTCTAGATATCCGACCCATTGACATACAGATTAAGTGTGAGGCAGCCACTGCGGCTATGAGACTTAAGGCGATGGGAGAATGGATTGAGGATGGGAGCAGCTCATACCATCGCGGTATAATCGAGACGACTATAGGAAACCTGGAAGGAAGGGAAGAGGTTTCCGATCCAATACCTGAGATGAACCTTGAGGTCGAGTGCGAGGCACTGCTGCCAGCGCACAGGCTTGGTTTGACGGAACCCTAGTGTTGCCATCTGGAAGATCATGTTACACGGATGGATCAAAGCTAGAGGACAGAGTGGACGTGGGGGTCTACATTGAGAACCCAGGGACTGACATCTGTTTTAGATTGTCTGACCATAATATGTCCTGCAGACGAATATCTGGGCGACCACGGAATGCGTGAGGTGGTGTGGTGCTAACGCAAGAACGTCGAGTGTAAACATCTTTACGGACAGTAAAATAAATAAAAACCAGGACGGTAAGGTTATGAACAGTCTTGCAGTGTAAGAAGAAGATAAACTCCTTCTCTGATGATCCGAAAATCCGCATCGTTTGGGTGCCGGGCCATAACGGAGTGAGGGGAAATGAAAGGGCAGACTATTTGGCGGTGAAGGCTAGAGGTCTGCCGTCAATAAACTTGGTTAACCCGAAGCCTTTCGGGTCGACGCAGTCCTAGTTTAGGGAGTGGGCGACGAATGCGCATGCAACATTGTAGAACAGCGAAACGGTCAATAGGACGGCGAAAATCCTATGGGGGGATCCAGATCGGGAGAGGACGAGGCTATTACTGATAGGAACCAAGAAGGTGGTCAGTATAGCTATTGGTATCATAACGGGACGCATACGAGTTCACTTATGTAAAATCGGTGCGACAAGTGATAGCATGTGTAGGGCATGTGGGGAAGATGATGAGACGTTGGAGCATTTCCTTTATCATTGCCCGGCTTTCGCATCCAACAGATACCGGTACCTAGGTGGAGACACAATATCGGATATGAACCAACATAGGGGAGTGGCAAATAAAACAATTAAAGATTTTGTAAGTAGCACGGAATTCCTAACATTAAATTTTCTTTTTCGAGATTACTTTATAGTTTTTAGAGCGCACAACAATCCGATGACTGGCTTAGGTGTATGTCCATAGTGGCATAGGGCGAATTAATAACTGCACCCTATTTTCAACCTAATCTAACCTAAATGGTTTAAGCCAAACTCTATTTTTTCTAGAGAGCTTAAGTTGCTACAGGGAGTCTCCCTTATACATTTCCTTTATCCCTCACTAGTCTTTTAACAATCGCTCTATCCTCCGCTAGAACTGTAGCTGTAAATCAAAAAGATTTTAAAGATTTTCAATAACAAGTAAAAAGGCGTTAAGTTCGGCCGGGCCGAACTTTGGATACCCACCACCTCGGGCATATATGTAAACCACCTTTCGTCAAAATCCGGTAAAAAACTCATACCTTATGTCCCATAGCAGAAATATGTGGAGGGGCTTAACTTAACTCTTTGTCCCAAATTTCGGCAACATCGGACAATAAATGCGCTTTTTATGGCCCCAAAACCTAAAACCGAGAGATCGGTATATGGCAGCTATACCCAAATCTGGACCGATCTGTGCGATAATGCAGAGGTAAGGGGCTTAACTTAACTTACTGTCCCAAATTTCGGCGACATCAGACAATAAATGCGCCTCTTAATGGCCTAAGACCCCAAATCGGAGGATCGGTCTATATGGCAGCTATTTCCATATCTAAACCGATCTGAGCCAAATTTATGGAGGACGTCGGAGGGCCTAAGGCAACGCGCTGTCCCAAATTTCAGCAAAATCGGATAATAAATGTTGCTTTTATGGGCCTATGACCCTAAATCGGAGGATCGGTCTATATGGCAGCTATATCCAAATATGGACCGATCTGAGCCAAATTGACGGAGGATGTTGGGGGGCCTAACACAACTCACTGTCCCAAATTTCGGCGACATCGGACAATAAATGCGCCTCTTAATGGCCTAAGACCCTAAATCGGAGGATCGGTCTATATGGCAGCTATTTCCAAATCTAAACCGATCTGAGCCAAATTTATGGAGGACGTCGGAGGGCCTATGGCAACGCACTGTCCCAAATTTCAGCAAAATCGGATAATAAATGTTGCTTTTATGGGCCTATGGCCCTAAATCGGAGGATCGGTCTATATGGCAGCTATATCCAAATCTGGACCGTTTTGAGCCAAATTGATGGAGGTCTTCGGAGAGCCCAAGGCAACGCACTGTCCCAAATTTCAGCAAAATCGGATAATAAATGTAGCTTTTATGGGCCTAAGACCCTAAATTGGAGGATCGGTCTATATGGCAGCTATATCCAAATCTGGACCGTTTTGAGCCAAATTGATGGAGGTCGTCGGAGAGCCCAAGACAACTCACTGTCCTAAATTTCAGCAAAATCGGATAATAAATGTAGCTTTTATGGGTCTAAAATCGGAGGATCGGTCTATATGGCAGCTATATCCAAATCTAAACCGATCTGTGTCATATTAATGGAGGACGTTGAACGGCCTAAGAAAACTCACTGTCCCAATTTTCAGCAAAATCGGATAATAAATATAGCTTTTAGGGCCTAAGACCCTAAATTGTAGGATCGGTCTATATGGCAGCTATATCCAAATATGGACCGATCTGAGCCAAATTGACGGAGGATTTCGAAGGGCCTAACGCAACTCACTGTCCCAAACTATAGCAAAATCGGATAATAAATGTGGCTTTTATGGACCTAAGACCCTAAATCGGCGGATCGCTCTATATGGCAGCTATATCCAACTCTGAACCGATCTGAGTCATATTGTCGGACGATGTTTAAGGGCCTAACACAACTCACTGTCCCAAATTTCAGCAAAATCGGATAATAAATGTGGCTTTTATTGGCCTTAGACCCTAAATCGGCGGATCGGTCTATATGGGGGCTAGATCCAGATATAGTCCGATATAGCCCATCTTCGAACTTAACCTGCTTATGGACAAAAAAAGAATCTGTGCAAAGTTTAAGCTCAATATCTCAATTTTTGAAGACTCTAGCGTGATTTCAACAGACAGACGGGTAGACGGACAGACGGACGGACATGTCTAGATCGTCTTAGATTTTATAGGGTCGGAAATGGATATTTCGATGTGTTGCAAACGGAATGACAAAATGAATATACCCCCATCCGTCGGTGGTGGGTATAAAAATGAATGTTTTCCAAAAAACAATGTCCCAATTTTATAACAGCTTTTCAACCTATTGAGAGGTATATCCCGCTTTTTTGTTTTTCTCTCCCTATATGAAAGCTTCAATGAGTTTTACACTCTCGAGTCCTTTGTCCATGGGTGACAATTTTATTCTGGTTTAATTTCATCAGATTGGCTTGTCAGCCTACGGCTATAGTGAGATACATTGACCAATGTTGTTAGCACTGTAAAACTGTGCTTAATCCACAAAGTTTTGGGGTCGTCCACAAGTCATATGTGGCAATTTTGGTTGGTTGGGCTTTTCTTTTTTGTTTTGGGAAATTTTGTGTTCATGTACTCGTAGGACTCTTTGGAATTGTTACAATTTTAATATCAGTACAGAGCACTAAACTCAATAGGGCTGTATATGGTTCGCCTAGTGATTCTTATGTTATGACAAAAGGCAAATATCTAAACGAATTGCAGTTTTAATTAAAAGCATCTCTTCATTGCAAATGCATGTGAAAATTCATTCGAACAATTTTAAATTGTTATTTGGAGCAGATATGAAAAGCAATTTCGAAAAATGGCTTCCGAGCTATAACTTTAGTACTACGGCAACCATTTACATTTTTTTAGAATTAAATAAAATTATTAAAAACAAGTAAAAGCGTGCTAGGTGCGGCCAGGACGAATCATAGGTTCCCCCACAATCATGGATATATTAATCATCCTATTTTGTTATAAGTCCACTACCATATCTATAGGGGCTGATCTGGATTATATTTGATTCAGGTGTCGAGAACTCTTATACTAGTCACCGTTTCAGCGAAATCAGTCCATAAATCTGCTTTTTAGGGGACTAAGATCCTAAATGAGAGCAGAAGACTTTTTATCAAGGCCAAGAGGGCAAACATGGCAGAGAACTGGAACGAGTAACATGACGCCCTTGACAAATTCAAGTAGGGGACGAGAAAAGCGAAGAGGAGTTCCTGAGCGAAATTTTGTGGGGAATTGGAAAGCACTAGTGAGGCATCTACATTCCGCAAAGTGCTCTCGAAGGATCCCATCACGCCTAGCTCCCTGAGGAGGGAAAGCGGGACTTACACTGAGAGTGGGCTGGAGACGGTGGAACTCCTGATGGAAGTTCATTTCCCAGGCGGTCAGGAAGAGGTCGGCGATCTGGACATCGCAGTACCTACAGATGTGGCCTTAACGGATGACCTCATCAGGGACATCGTGGACGAGAAAGATAGCGTGGGCGGCCATTTAAGTCGGCCGGTACTGACGGAATTATCCCGGCATTGCTTCAGCAGTCCCTTGGAGTCACCCCGAAATGGCTTGAGTAGATCTTCAGGGCGAGCCTGGCACGATCCTACATACCGAAAGCTGAAAACATTGGAAAGACTGATTGGCCTGAAGGTGAGAGAGGGACTGATGATGGAGAACTTCAGTGGGCCTCGGTCCTACATACCGAGGGCATAAAGGGAAGTCAAGGTAGTCTTTAGCCCCAAGGCGGAAACAATAAACCACAGTACGATGAAGAATTATAGGCCTCTTAGTCTGTCATCGTTTTTGCTGAAAACACTGGAATGACTGATTGGCCTGAAGGTGAGAGAGGGACTGATGATGGAGAACTTCAGTGGGCCTCGGTCCTACATACCAAGGGCATAAAGGGAAGTCAAGGTAGTCTTTAGCCCCAAGGCGGAAAGAATAAACAACAGTACGATGAAGAATTATAGGCCTCTTAGTCTGTCATCGTTTTTGCTGAAAACACTGGAAAGACTGATTGGCCTGAAGGTGAGAGAGGGACTGATGATGGAGAACTTCAGTGGGCCTCGGTCCTACATATCGAGGGCATGGAGGGAAGTTAAAGTAGTCTTTATCCCCAAGGCGGGAAGAATAAACCACAGTACGATGAAGAATTATCGGCCTCTTAGTCTGTCATCGTTTTTGCTGAAAACACTGGAGTGACTGATTGGCCTGAAGGTGAGAGAGGGACTGATGACGGAGAACTTCAGTGGGGCACAATACGCACAATAATGCACTATGCGTTTTACGCAGGCAGGTCGGTGGAGACGGCCCTCCTCGAGGTGGTACAGGAGGTCGAGACGTCTCTCCAACAGAAGGATAACACTTTTGCGGCCTTTCTAGGATATTGAGGGTGCTTTCAACAATGTGGAGAATGGGGCGATAGTCACCGCATTGGACCGCACGGGGATTCACCCCCTAAATCTCCCAATGGACAAATAATATGCCGGATTATTAATACAAACCTGGGAGATTGTGCGGTCAAAGGGCGGGTGACCAGCGGAACGCCCCAAAGAGGGGTGTCGTTTTTGCTGAAAACACGGAAAAGACTGATTGACCTGAAGGGACTGACGCCGGAGAACTTGAGTGGGGCACAAAACGCGTACGTCAGACGGTCTACCACGAGGTGGTACCAGAGGTCAAGACGTCTCTCCAACAGAAGGATAACACTTTTGCGGCCTTTCTAGGATATTGAGGGGGCTTTTAATAATGTGGAGATTGGGGCGATAGTCGCCGCATTGTACCGCACGGGGATTCACCCCCTAAATCTCCCAATGGACAAATAATATGCCTAATGACAGGATTATTAATGCAAATCTGGGAGATTGTGTGGTCAAAAGGCGGGTGACCAGAGGAACGCTCCAAGGAGGGGTGTTCTCACCGATGATGTGGAACCTCGTGATTAATGAAATCCTGATGGATCTCGGTGGGGACGGCACGAGGATTGTCGCTTATGCGGACGACGTCGTGCTGCTGGTCCAAAGCAAGTTTCTGTCGACGATCAGCGAGATCATGGAAGGGTCACTGAAGAGGTTGTCGCGATGGGCTATCACAAAAAGGGTTCAGGACCAAACCAGGAGGATGGAGCTGGTGCTCTTTACGCGTAGATATAAAATACCGGAGTTCAGACTCCCGTCCTTGGACTGGGTCACCCTGCGGCTGTAGAAGGAGGCGAAGTACATAGGCATAGTCCTCGATTCGAAACTATCCTGGAAGAGGAACACCGAGGAAAGAAGCCGTAAGGCACTGTGCGCTTTTCATTCCTGCAGGAGGATGTCCGGTAGGAAGTGGGGTTGACTCCCAAAGTGATTTATCGGATGTATGTGGTCGTGAGATCAGTACTGGCCTATGAAGCACTGGTATGGTGGGACGCCTTAGGGAAGAGGACGAGTGCGAAGGAGTTCGAGAAGGTCCAGAGACTGGCCTGCGTCGGGATCACAGGGGCGCTGAAATCCGCAGGCAGGCCTGGAGGCGATGCTGAATATGCAGCCCATTGAGTCGCGCTTAGGCTGAGTGAGTTCGACATGCTGAAGGAGAATGGTTGCGGCCACAGTTCGATTCTGGGTGTTATTGATACGGAGGGCAGTCTGAGGAGGATCTCCGACTACCTGGCACCAGTGCCGACAGGAGTAAGGGCATTCGCTATTCGTTTTCTTGAGAGGGACGAATGGAGGGCGGATGGTGTAGTTGAGGAGGATGAGACCTCGATCTACACAGATAACTCAAAGATGGAGTCAGGGACTGGATTGGGTGTCTACTCTGATGCACTCAATATCAGTATGTTTCTGAGACTGCCGGACGAGTGTAAGGTCTTTCAGGCAGAGGTTTGTGCCATTGCAGAAATTCTGGGAAGAGTGGACAGTATGGCGGTGCTCAAGGCCTTGTGGTCGAAGATGGTGAGGTCGAGATACGTGGTGGACTGATTGGAATCCCTGGATAGGTTCCGGTCCCACGATGTGACGCTGACATGGGTTACTGAACATGAGGACATGGGATTTCAGGAAATGAGAAGGCGGACGAGCTCGCCAAGAGGTGTTCGTCTTGCGCCGGGCGGACCAGTCACCGGTCTTGCCTACGTGCCATTTGTCGAGCTACTGAACACAGTAGAGGGGATGGCCAGGGCGGCGTCGGTATACGGTCTTTCAGGCAGAGGTTTGTGTCATTGCAGCGGCCGCAAGAGAAATTCTGGCAAGGGCCTTACCGCCCTCGAAACTAAGAATTTATGTGGACAGTATGGCGGTGCTTAAGGCTTTGGGGTCGAAGATGGTGAGGTCGAGATGCGTGGCGGACTGTTTGGTATCCTTGGATAGGCTCCGAACCCACGATGTGACGCTGACATGGGTAACTGGACATGAGGGGATTCCAGGAAATGAGAGGGCGGATGAACGCGGCAGGAAGGGTTCGTCTTCCGCCGGGCGGACCAGTCACCGGTCTTGCCTACGTGCCATTTATCGAGCTACTGAACACAGTAGAGGGGATGGCCAGGGCGGCGTCGGTATACGGTCTTTCAGGCAGAGGTTTGTGTCATTGCAGCGGCCGCAAGAGAAATTGTGGTAAGGGCCTTACCGCCCTCGAAACTCAGAATTTATGTGGACAGTATGGCTGCGCTCAAGGCCTTGGGGTCGAAGATGGTGAGGTCGAGATGCGTGGCGGATTGTTTGGAGTCCCTTGATAGGTTCCGGGCCACAATGTGACGCATACATGGGTTCCTGGACATGACGGGAATCCAGGAAATGAGAGGGCGGACGAGCGCCCAGTTGGTCCCGAATGTTGATGTCAGATTCATGGTCTTCCCCCAAATAGCCTTCATTGAGGTTTGGGGGGTGTTTTGGGGTATGGGCGGCCACTCAGTGACTCGGCCTTGAAAATATATATTAGATTCGTGTTCTACTCTAAAATACCTCTTTGTTGAGCTCCGTATTGCAATGGTCAGCAAATACTTCCCATTTGGGTGGGGTTATGGGGTGGGGTGGCCCCATAGATACTTTTCCCGAACATTGATATCAGATTCGTGCTTTACCTCCAAAGACCTTTCATTTGAGTCCCATATTGCGATGGTAGTAAATTTGTCTTCTTTGGGGTATGTTCTCGGGGATGGGCCGCCCCCAAAACACTTGGCCCAAATAGGGATATCAGATTCGTATTCTGCGCTCAAATACCTTATAGAACGATCTTTCGATTTGAGGTTTTGGACCCGAAAAAGGCGCATTTATTGTCTTATGTCCGTCCGTCCTTATGTCCGTCCGTCCTTATGTCCGTCCGTCCTTATGTCCGTCCGTCCTTATGTCCGTCCGTCCTTATGTCCGTCCGTCCTTATGTCCGTCCGTCCTTATGTCCGTCCGTCCTTATGTCCGTCCGTCCGTCCTTATGTCCGTCCGTCCTTATGTCCGTCCGTCCTTATGTACGTCCGTCCTTATGTCCGTCCGTCCTTATGTCCGTCCGTCCTTATGTCCGTCCGTCCTTATGTCTGTCCGTCCTTATGTCCGTCCGTCCTTATGTCTGTCCGTCCTTATGTCCGTCCATCCTTATGTCCGTCCGTCCTTATGTCCGTCCGTTCTTATGCCAGTCCGTCCTTATGTCCGTCCGTCCTTATGTCCGTCCGTCCTTATGTCCGTCCGTCCTTATGTCCGTCCGTCCTTATGTCCGTCCGTCCTTATGTCCGTCCGTCCGTCCTTATGTCCGTCCGTTCTTATGTCCGTCCGTCCTTATGTCCGTCCGTCCTTATGTCCGTCCGTCCGTCCTTATGTCCGTCCGTCCTTATGTCCGTCCGTCCTTATGTCCGTCCGTCCTTATGTCCGTCCGTCCTTATGTCCGTCCGTCCTTATGTCCGTCCGTTCTTATGTCCGTCCGTCCTTATGTCCGTCCGTCCATATGTCCGTCCGTTCTTATGTCCGTCCGTCCTTATATCCGTCCGTCCTTATGTCCGTCCGTCCTTATGTACGTCCGTCCTTATGTCCGTCCGTCCTTATGTCCGTCCGTCCTTATGTCCGTCCGTCCTTATGTCTGTCCGTCCTTATGTCCGTCCGTCCTTATGTCTGTCCGTCCTTATGTCCGTCCATCCTTATGTCCGTCCGTCCTTATGTCCGTCCGTTCTTATGCCAGTCCGTCCCTATGTCCGTCCGTCCTTATGTCCGTCCGTCCTTATGTCCGTCCGTCCGTCCTTATGTCCGTCCGTCCTTATGTCCGTCCGTCCTTATGTCCGTCCGTCCGTCCTTATGTCCGTCCGTCCTTATGTCCGTCCGTCCTTATGTCCGTCCGTTCTTATGTCCGTCCGTCCTTATGTCCGACCGTCCTTATGTCCGTCCGTTCTTATGTCCGTCCGTCCTTATGTCCGTCCGTCCTTATGCACGTCCGTCCTTATGTCCGGCCGTCCTTATGTCCGTCGCTCCTTATGTCCGTCCGTCCTTATGTCCGTCCGTCCTTATGTCCGTCCGTCCTTATGTCCGTCCGTCCTTATGTCCGTCCGCCCTTATGTCCGTCCGTCCTTATGTCCGTCCATCCTTATGTCCGTCCGTCCTTATGTCCGTCCGTCCTCATGTCCGTCCGTCCTTATGTCCGTCCGTCCTTATATCCGTCCGTCCTTATGTCCGTCCGTCCTCATGTCCGTCCGTCCTTATGTCTGTCCGTCCTTATGTCCGTCCGTCCTTATGTCCGTCCGTCCTTATGTCCGTCCGTCCTTATGTCCGTCCGTCCTTATGTCCGTCCGTCGTTATGTCCGTCCGTCCTTATGTCCGTCCGTCCTTATATCCGTCCGTCCTTATGTCCGTCCGTCCTCATGTCCGTCCGTCCTTATGTCTGTCCGTCCTTATGTCCGTCCGTCCTTATGTCCGGTCGTCCTTATGTCCGTCCGTCCTTTTGCCCGTCCCTCCGCATGTCTGCCTGTCTTCGTGTGTCTGTCTGTTTGTCAAAAGTTTGTACAAATTTTTATCGAAATCGTTTCAGATTTAAATATAGCTGTAGTAGTTTAAACACAGTTAAGATCCTATCGTAAGAAAATCGTATGAGGTTGAATTCGATATTTCAATAGGTATGCAAAATTAAGGTCTGACTAGATTTGGACGTAGGTTCTACGTTTAAGAGTAGTACCTAGACTCGGTGGTGTAAGGTGTTATACAGTCGGCTCCGCCCGACTTTTGCCTCTCCTTTCTGGGTTTTACTTATTTTTATTTAGCACAGCATATTTTCTCCAAAAATTGTTTTTCCTTTTTTTTATTATACTCGTCCCTCTCATAAATATGTATGGATAAGCCAATGCTATGCAACGGCTACAGGGCTCTTGAATTTTAAATTGTTTTGCTATGAAATATTTTCTCAAAATAAAAATAGAAGTGCAAACAATAAATTGGACAATGGAGCATAGAAATGTTTAAATCAAAAAGATTATAGGTTGCGTTAGTTACGCTTTGTTTTTTCCACATTTTTTCGTACGATGCTGCAGAAGAAGAGGCAAGAAAACTTGAAAAATGCATATGCATATGGTGATAGTTATGCATGAAGATTTTTTTTGGTGCATAAACTATGAAAGGGCAAAGACTTTTATTGAGAAAGCAATATAACTTCATATAGTGTATGGTATTGGGTTGCCCAAAAAGTAATTGCGCATTTTTTAAAAGAAAGTTAGCGCATTTTTAATAAAACTTGGAATGAACTTTAATCAAATATACTTTTCTTACACTTTTTTTCTAAAGCAAGCTAAAAGTAACAGCTGATAACTGACAGAAGAAAGAATGCAATTACAGAGTCACAACCTGTGAAAAAATTTGTCAACGCCGATTATATGAAAAATCCGCTATTACTTTTTGGGCAACCCTATTAAGATTTTAATACTTTTACAAAAATTAGTAAAAGCTTTCTTAGTTCCGTCGGGCCGAATCTTATATACCCTCCACCATGGATCGCATTTGTCGAGTTCTTTTCGCGGCTCTCTTCATAGGCAAAAAAGGATATAAGAAAAAATTTGCTCTGCTATTAGAGCGATATCAAGATATAGTCCGGTTTGGACCACAATTAAATTATAAGTTGGAGACCTGTGTCAAATGTCAGCCAATTCGAATAAGAATTGCGCCTTTTGGGGGCTCAAGAAGTAAAATAGAGAGATCGATTTATATGGGAGCTGCATCGGGCTATAGACCGATTCAGACCATATTAAACACGTATGTTGATGGTCATGAGAGGATCCGCCGCACAAAATTTCAGCCAAATCGGATAAGAATTGCGGCCTATAGAGGCTCAAGTAGTCAAGTCCCCAGATCTGTTTATATGACAGCTATATCAGGTTATAGACCGATTTGAACCATATTTGGCACAGTTGTTGTATATCATACCAAAATACGTCGTGCAAAAATTCATTCAAATCGGATAAGAATTGCGCCCTCTAGAGGCTCAAGAAATCAAGACTCAAGATCGGTTTATATGGCAGCTATATCAGGTTATAGACCAATTTGAACCATACTTGTCACAGTTATTGGATATCATATCAAAATACTTAGTGCAAATTACATTCAAATCGGGTAAGAATTGCGACCTCTAGAGGCACAAGAAGTCAAGACCCAAGATCGGTTTATATGGCAGCTATATCCGGTTATGAACCGATTTGAACCATACTTGGCACACTTGTTGGATATCATAACAAAACACGTCGTGCAAAATTTCATTCCAATCGGATAATAATTCCGCACTCTAGAGGCTCTAGAAGTCAAGAGCCAAGATCGGTTTATATGACAGCTATATCAAAATATGGATTGATTTGGCCCTTTTACAATCCCAACCTATGTACCCTATTAAGAACTATTTGGGCAAAATATCAAGCGCCTAGCTTGACCCCTTCGGAAGTTAGCGTGCTTTCGACAGGCAGAGGGACAGACGGACGGACGGAAGGAAGCAAGGACAGTCAGACGGACAGTCCGAATGACGTGGCTAGATCGACTTACATTGTCATGACGACCAATAATATATATACTTTACTAGCCGAACCGGGCCCGCTCCGCTGCGCCTTCTTTAACTCTCTAATATCTGTGTTGGGTGGGGACACTGCGCTCTTCATGCGAATATCGAATTCGTGCCGTGCCATTGTAGTCTACGACGCTGAGCGCGTTAGAATCCTCGTGAGAACGTCGGACAAAGCGGTGTTTATCCCCTCTTAATATTGACGACATTTGCGAGTTACAATGCCATGCATGGTCATTAAAAAAATTTTTCCCAAAGACGTGTCGCACTGCGGGACGCCGTTCGAACTCGGCTATAAAAAAAGGTCCCTTATCATTGAGTTTAAACTTGAATCGGAAAGCACTCATTGATGTGTGAGAATTTGCCGCTTCTCGGTTCCTGGTGGTGATGTTCTTTCTTAGAGTAATGTTCTCATTAGGGGAGGGATGGCATCTCAGACATTTTGACTCAAATACGGATATCAAATTCGTGCTGCACTTCCAAGTTCCTTTAATTTGAGCCCCATATTGCCATGACCGGTAATTGCGACCGTTTGGCGGCCACCGGCATTGTGCACTGAAAATATACATCAAGTCGTTCCTTATTTCCAACGGAAACGAAGTTCAGGTTAAGCGGTGCTTTAGGGCGTACCCCACAACACCTGGCTCTAAAATTGGATATCAAAATCGTTTACTACTCCCAAATACCTTTCATTGAAGTCCCATATTGTCATAATGGGTCAAATACCCCTTTGACGTATTTTTAGGAGGATAAGCGCCACCTAGACTTGAACGCAAATTTTAATGTCATATTCGTAATCTATACTCTAATACCATTCATTTGAGTCCCATATAGCCATGGTCGATTAATATGCCCATTTGGGGGTATTTGAGGGTGAACGACCTTAGATTACTTGGACCTAATGTTTTATGCCATATTTGTAATCTACTGTCTAATACTTCTCATTTGAGTCCCATATTGACATGAAATTCGAATATATCTCTTTGGAGGGGTTTTGGGGTTTTGGGGGCGCTGGGTACTTGGACCCAAATTTTTAATACGATATTCGTTTTCTGGTCACCAATACCTTTCATTTGAATCGCATATTGTCCCGATCGGTTCACTTTTATTTTTGGGCAGTACTTTTGGGGTATGAGGGGGGTCCGCCCCCTCCCGTTTCCTTCCAAACCAACCTACATAATCTGTGAAAATTTCAAGGAAATCGGTTCAGCAGTTTTTGAGTCTATACAGAACAAACAAACAAACCGACAAACAAATATACAAACAAAGAAATACAAATTGATTTTTATATATAAAATGGGGTCTTAGACGCATATTTCGAGGTGCTACAAACGGAACGACGAAATAAGTATACCCCCATCCTATGGCGGAGGGTTTAAAAAACCAATAAAAAGACATTAAATTCAGTCGTGCCGTACATACCTCGGGTATGCATGTTAACCACTGTGCATTCGGTACGATTCCACCAGATCATCGGTCCCAAGTGGAGGATCTGAACATGTGTGGAACTCTGTAGAGGGTGCACCAATACAAATGATGAGCTGCGAGTTTAGAGGGGACATCTTTATGCTGCGTTTTGCGTCGGCGGAATGTATTGATATCGTCAAACAGTTTGTCAGAGGTATTCACGTTCCTGCGAGGGCGCCAAGCTTGACCTGTGTCCCACGACATAAATATAAGGGAGAAAGTGGCACAAGGCACGCCACAGGGGGGGAATTTTATCGCCGCTCATTAAATGACCTATTATGGATGCTGACCGAGGAGGGATTTGAATCCGTCTGCTTTGCAGACGATGTCATAATACTTCTAAGGTGTAAGGATCCGAACGAGCTATGCAGAAGGGCCGAAAGGGTCTTGCATATGGCATATAACTGGGCTAGGTCCAGAGGTCTCAATGTTAACCCAGAGAAGACTTATATATACCTGTTCACGAGGAAGACGTAGGTGGGCCAATTCAACGCACCACGTTTTCTCAATAAGACGATTTCGCTATCTGTCAAGGTCAAATACTTAGGAGTGATCTTGAATAGGAAGTGCCACATTCAGGAGCGTACTGGGAAGGCTCACATATGTTGGGCACTATGTAGACGGGCTGTAGGCTCGAAATGGGTCCTGAATCCTAGGATAGTCCACAGGCTCTACAGAAGCGTGATTAGACCAATTCTTATTTACGCCTCAGTAGTTTGGTGGACTGCTATGGAGAAAAAGCGCAACATAAGGACCATAAAACAGGTTCAGAGAACATGTTGTCTTGGCATGGGCGGAGCGATGAGGACCACGCCCACTAGGGCACTGGAGACTATTCTAGATATCCAACCCATTGACATACAGATTAAGTGTGAGGCAGCCACTGTGGCTATGAGACTTAAGGCGATGGGAGAATGGATTGAGGATGGGAGCAGCTCATACCATCGCGGAAAAATCGACGATAGGAAACCTGGAAGGAAGGGCAGAGGTTTCCGATCGGATACTTGAGATGAACCTTGCGATCGAATGCGAGGCACTGCTGCCATCGGCACAGTCTTGGGTTGAAGGAACCCGAGTATTGCCATCTGGAAGATCATGTTACACGGATGGATCAAAGCTAGAGGACAAAGTGGTCCTGGGGGTCTTCATTGAAAACCCAGGGACTGAGATCTGTTTTAGACTGCCTGACCATAATACGGTCCTACAGGCGGAGATCTGGGCGATCACGAAATGCGTGAAGTGGTGTGGTGCTAACTCGAGGACGTCAAGTGTGAACATCTTTACCGACAGTAAAATTGCCATAAGGGCAATAATAACCAGGACGGCAATGTCACGAACAGTCTTGGAATATAAGAATGAGATCAACGCCTTCTCTGAGGATGGCAAAATCCGCATCGTTAGGGTGCCGGCCCATAACGAAGTAAGGGGAAATGAAAGGGCAGACGATTTGGCAGTGAAAGCCAGAGAACTGCCGACAATAAACTTAGTCCCCTTTCGGATCGACGTAGTTCGAGTTAAGGGAGTGGGCGACGAATGTGCATGCAACATTGTGGAACAACGAAATGGTCGGTAGGACGGCGAAAATCCTATGGGGGGATCCAAATCATGAGAAGACGAGGCTATTATTGAAAGGAAGCAAGAAAGAGGTCAGTATAGCTTTTGGTATCATAACGGGACACATAGGACTACGAGCTCACTTATATAAAATCGGTGCGGCAAGTGATAGCATGTGTAGGGCATGCGGGGAAGATGATGAGACATTGGAGCATTTCCTTTGTCATTGCCCGGCTTTCGCGGCCAACAGATACCGGCACTTAGGCGGGTGAGACACAATACCAGACATGAACCAACTTAGGGCAGTGGCATTGAAAACAATTAAGGATTTTGTAAGGAGCTCGGAATTCCTAACTTAATTTTTTCTTTTTAGAGGGCGCACAACAAGCCCATTGCTGGCTTAGTTGTATGTCCATATTGACATAGGGCGGATTAATATCTGCACCCTTCTATCAACCTAACCTAACATACATAGCTCGTCCTTAACTAAACAATCATACAATCAGCCTTCATCGGATTGTAATTTGTATAGCTAACAATGTACTACACTTCTCGTGATTGCCGTTTAAAATTTGACTTCCTATTTAATATTCTGAACCTTGCATATTGTTAAACCAATGACAAATTTCATTATTTGCTCTCGATAACCAAATATTTTTTTTAATTTTTTTAGCAGCTGTGTAACCATTAAACAAAAATATTCACTCAACTGTAAAACATATTGCGATCCATTAAAAAGAAAACACGTAAGAGCGTGATAAGTTCGGCCGGGCCGAATCTCATATACCCTCCACCTTGGATCACATTTGTCGAGTTCTATGCGCGGTATCTCTTTAAAGGCAAACATAGATTATTGAATTAGAACTGTTATGCTATTGGAGCCATATCAAGTTTTAGTTCGATTCGGGCCATAAATGAATGCCGAACATTGTAGAAGTCATTGTGTAATATTTCAGTTCATTCGGATAAGAATTGCGCCTTGTTGGGGGTTCAAGAAGCAAAATCGGAAGATAGGTTTATATGGGAGCTGTATCGAGCTATTGATCCATTCAGACCATATAAGACAAGTATGTTGAAAGTCATGAGAGTAGCCGTTGTACAAAATTTCTGCCAAATCGGATGAGAATTGCGCCCTCTAGAGGCTCAAGAAGTCAAAATCCCAGATCGGTTTATATGGCAGCTATATTAGGTTATGTACCGATTTGCGCCATACTTAGCACAGTTGTTGGATGTGACACCAAAACACTATGTGCAAAATTTCAGTCAAATCGGACGAGAATTGCGCCCTCTAGAGGCTCAAGAAGTCAAGACCCAAGATCGGTTTATATGGCAGCGATATCAAAACATGGACCGATTTGGCCCATTTACAATACCAACCGACCTACACTGATAAAAAGTCCTTCGAAAGTTAGAGTGCTTTCGACAGACAGACGGACGGACGGACATGTCTAAATTGACTTCAAATGTTATGACGATCAAGAACATATAAACTTTATAATGTCTCAGACGCATATTTTGAGTTGTTACAAACAGAATGACGGAATTAGTATACCCCCATCCTATGGTGGAGGGTATACAATACAATAGATTTTTCATACTACAAAAAACAGTTTGCATTCATCGCAAATTTTTTATTTATATTTTCATAAATTCACCGCTGTGAAGGAAAAACAATCAAATTTTTTACATAAAATCATCACCTTCAATTACTGTGGCAACACATAAATGACAAATTGAATACCTGACCAAATACTGTCAAAGGCACAAAAACAAGTTTTGCCAGGAAATCTGTTCACAATCAATGGAAATTGTCAATGATGCAAAAGTGAGTGAGGCAAATTGGCTATGGCAACAATTAATGCATAAATTGGGAACATTGTGGATAAAGGGGCTATAAAAAGGTTTGCAAGACCAAATGCCATGACAACAAGAAAAATTGTTTGTTTCATAGGCAATTAAAATGATGTGTAAATAATGTAGCAGCAACAGGTATTTGTCACAGTTGGAATATGGTTAATAACACTGCACAATAGATCAGCTGAATGGCGGGAAATTTAAAAATTCCAAAAAAAAAAATTGAAAAAAAATATGAATCGATTATGGATTGCATGCCAGCTTCAGTTGAGTTGCCAAAGGCCAAAGTTGCTTTAGAAATTTCCATTTCTGTATTAAATTGCAAATTATTTTACAACTTATTTAGCAGATGAGAGCTGAATACACCAATATTGAATGAAACTGAGAAAAATTTTAAAATGTGTTCTACTTTTTATACCCACCACCATAGGATGGGGGTATACTAATTTCGTCATTCTGTTTTGTAACACCTCGAAATATTGATCTAGGACCCCATAAAGTATATATATTCTTGATCGTCTCGAAATTCTGATTCGAACTAGCCAGGTCCGTCCGTCCGTCTATCGAAATGACGATAGCGATCGAACGCGTAGAGCTAGCCGCTTGAAATTTTGCACAGACACTTTACATTGATGTAGATCATTGGGGATTGCAAATGGGCTATATCGGTTCAGATTTGGATATAGCTCCCATATAATCCGATCTCCAGATTAGACTTTTTGAATCCATGGAAGCCACGTTTTCATGCGCTTTGGCTGAAATTTTGCACATAGTGTTCTGTTTTGCACGCTTTTACTTCCAACAAGTAAAAGCGTGCTAAGTTCGGCCGGGCCGAATCTTATATACCCTCCACCATGGATCGCATTTGTCGAGTTCTTTTCCCGGCATCTCTTCTTAGGCCAAAAAGGATATAAGAAAAGAGTTGCTCTGCTATTAAAATGATATCAAGATATGGTCCGGTTCGGACCACAACTAAATTATATGTTGGAGACCTGTGTAAAATTTCATTCCAATTCGTATAAGAATTGCGCCCATTGGGGCTCACGAAGTAAAATAGAGAGAACGATTTAAATGGGATCTGTATCGGGCTATAAACCGATTCAAACCAAAATAAACACGTTTATTGATGGTCATGAGAGGATCCGTCGTACAAAATTCAGGCAAATCGGATAATAATTGCGACCTCTAGGGGTCAAGAAGTCAAGATCCCAGATCGGTTTATATTGCAGCTATATCAGGTTATGAACCGATTTGAACCTTATTTGACACAGTTGTTGGAAGTAAAAATAAAATACGTCATGCAAAATTTCAGCCAAATCGGATAGGAATTGCGCCCTCTAAAAGCTCAAGAAGTCAAATCCCCCAGATCTGTTTATATGACAGCTATATCAGGTTATGGACTGATTTGAACCATACTTGACACAGTTGTTGGATATCGTAACAAAACACGTCGTGCAAAATTTCATTCCAATAGGATAAGAATTGCGCACTCTAGAGGCTCAAGAAGTCAAGACCCAAGATCGGTTTATATGACAGCTATATAAGGTTATGGACTGATTTGAACCATACTTGACACAGTTGTTGGATATCGTAACAAAACACGTCGTGCAAAATTTCATTCCAATCGGATAAGAATTGCGCACTCTAGAGGCTCAAGAAGTCAAAACCCCAGATCGGTGTATATGGCAGCTATATCAGGTTATAAACCGATTTGAACCATACTTGACACAGTTGTTGGATATCGTAACAAAACACGTCGTGCAAAATTTCATTCCAATAGGATAAGAATTGCGCACTCTAGAGGCTCAAGAAGTCAAAACCCCAGATCGGTGTATATGGCAGCTATATCAGGTTATGGACCGATTTGAACCATACTTGGCACAGTTATTGGATATCATAACAAAACACGTCGTGCAAAATTTCATTCCAATCGGATAATAATTGCGCACTCTAGAGGCTCAAGAAGTCAAGACCCAAGATCGGTTTATATGGCAGCTATATCAGGTTATAAACCGATTTCAACCATACTTGGCACAGTTGTTGGATATCATAACAAAACACGTCGTGCAAAATTTCATTCCAATCGGATAAGAATTGCGCACGCTAGAGGCTCAAGAAATCAAGACCCAAGATCGGTTTATATGGCAGCTATATCAAAACATGGACCGATATGGCCCATTTACAATACCAACCGACCTACTCTAAAAAGAAGTATTTGTGCATAATTTCAAGCGGCTAGCTTTACTCCTTCGGAAGTTAGCGTGCTTTCGACAGACAGACGGACGGACGGATGGACGGACGGACGGACGAACAGACGGACGGAAATGGCTAGATCGACATAAAATGTCGCGACGATCAAGAATATATATACTTTATGGGGTCTCAGACGAATATTTCGAGTAGTTACAAACAGAATGACGAAATTAGTATATATGGTGGAGGGTATAAAAACTTTGCCAAGTACGGTCCAAATCGGTCAAGAACCTAATATAGCTCCCATATTAACCGACATGCCGATTTGACTTTTTGAGCCCCTGGAGGCCTCAATTTTCATCCGATTTGGCTGAAATTGTACATGGTTTTCTGTTATGACTCCCAACCACTGTGCTTAGTACGGTTCAATTCGATCAAGAACATGATATAGCTCCCATAAAAACCAGATCTCACGGTTTGAATTCATGAACCATTACAAGCCGCGATTTTTATTCGATTTGGCTGAAATTTTGCATAAAGTGTTCTGTTAGGACTCTCAACAACTGTTCCATATTTTAGCAGGTTCCCAAAATACGGCTCGGCCGAACTTAGCACGCTCAAACTTGTTATACCCTCCACCATAGGATGGGGGCATAATGACTTCGTCATTCCATTTGTAACACATCGAAATTTTGGTCTTAGACCCGATGAATCGATTTAGCTATGTCACTCCGTCTGTCTTTCTGTTCTTCCGTGGAAAGGATTCTAATTATCGAGGGAGTAAAGCTACTTTGAAATTTTGCACAACTATTTTCTATTAGAGTAGTTCTGTTGAGATTGCGAATCGGCCATATTGGTCCTTAATAAGATGTGGCTCCCATATAAACCGATCTCCCGATTGTATATCTTGAGCCCCTAATGAGCACAATTAAAATATATTTAAATTGTTTGATTGATTTCGCAGAAATTTTGGCAAAAATACTTTTTATTAGAGTAGGTCGGTTGGGATTGTGAATCGGCCATATTGGTCCCTATTTAGATATAGCTCCCATATAAACCGATTCCCCGATTGTACTTTTTGAGCACCTAGTGAGTGCTTTTTACCCGATTTGGTTGAAATTTTGTATAATGACGTTTTTAACTAATGTGACTCAAATGTGGTCTGAATCGGTCTTTAACCTATCTCCCTATAGCACTTCTTGAGTCCCTGTAGGGCCCAATTATTTTCTCATTTGGTTGAAAAGTCCGAACCTAGCTCGCCTGCACGAGTTTCCTGGTATATTTCGGTATTGGACAACTCTTGTGTTGCCATCTCCAAACTGAGAGCTCTCTCGTAAAGCTAGACATTTTTGAGGTTATGCGTAGTCAGAACGTTTTGACATAAGAACGCTATTTGTTTTGCTTGCAAATTTGCTAATTTTGCCCATGAACATTCCGCACATGAGTGCAGTCCGATTCAAGTTTAAGCTCAATGATAAGGGGCCTTTTTTCATAGCCGAGTCTGAACGGCGTGCCGAACATGCGACACCTTTTTGGAGAGAAGCTTTGACATGGCAAAGTACCGCACAAATGTCGCAGCATTATGAGGGGAAAACCACCGCTGAAATTATTTTCTGATGTTCTCACTAGGACTCGAACCCAGGCGTTCAACATCATAGGCGGACATGCTAGCCTCTGCGTTACGGTAGCATCTGTTTGCCAGTACTATTCTTCGCTTTATTTTAAAAACTGGTGTCATTCGTTTCGGCTACGGCGGTGCCGAGGTAGATAAAGTTACTGACTATCTCAAAGTTGTGGTCCCCAACTTTCTCCATATTCTCCGTTGTACAGGGCGTTTGGTAGTTCAAACCAACCATTTCGTCTTATCTTCATTTACTGCCAGACCCATTTTCACTGACTCTCTTTCGATTCTTTCAAAGGCAGCAGCTACTACTACTACTTCTGGTGACTCGCCCCCAGCCGCCCCTAACTTGGGAACGGACGCTGATGTTGGCCATTGGTTATTTAAAGGCGCCAATAACTCGCCTTGTCATCTCGAGTATCATTGGCACTCGGCATTTATTTAAGAGCCAGTGCCACCTGACTCCTCGCTGGGACTCTTCTCTCGAAAATCGCTGACTGCCTGCGGCCGCATTTGCAGCTACTCCGCATAAAAACGGAGCTTCCCACCATCCGCAACCTGTGGATGCGCCCGGTAGCTTTCAGCTAAGCAACCCGTGATATCGATGGACACCACACAAGTAGGAGCTCAAAGTTCCAGCCTGTGTGGTCCTCATAGTTATCCTGTGTTTTTTACAGTAACGTAAAAGATTAATTTCGCCCCAAAAATGGAATTAAATCGTGAGCATTTTCGTGAGATTTTTTTTATACCCTAAACCACTACTGTGGTACAGGGTATTATAACGTAGTGAATTAGTTTGTAACACCCAAAAGTATGAGAGATAAACCCATTGATAAGTATACCGATCGACTCACAATCACTTTCTGATTCGATTTAGCTATGACCGTCTGTCTGTCTGTCCGTCCGTCCGTCCGTCTGTCCATATTAATTTGTGTACAAAGTACAGGTCACAGTTTTCATCCGATCGTCTTAAAATTTGGTACGGGCATGTTTTTCGACCTAGAGACGAAGCTTATTGAAATTGGAAAAAATCGGTTCAGATCTGGATATAGCCCCCATATATATGTTCGTCCGATTTTCAGTAATAATGCAATAAAATTGTCATTTGTTAACCGATTCTCTCGAAATTTGGCAGGAAGGATGTTTTATGACTCTTAATATTACTGGTGAATTTCATGAAAATCGGTTCAGGTTTAGATATAGCTCTCCTATATATATATTGCCCGATTTCCACACCCAGGGCCACTGCAAGCACAATTATGAACCAATCTTGCCAAAATATTGCACAACGCTTTCCTCGACGACTACCACAATATAAATAGAGTGTTGTCAAAATCGGTTCAGATTTAGATATAGCTCCCATATATATGTTCGTCCGATTTTCAGTAACAATGCAATAAAATGGTCATTTGTAAACCGATTTTCTCGAAATTTGGAAAATTTCCCTTGTATATTTTTCTCTCTCTATATTACTGGTGAATTTCATGGAAATCGGTTCAGATTTAGATATAGCTCTCATACATATATATATATATATATATATATCGCTCGATTTTAACTTCTAGAGTCACAGCAAGCGCATTTATTGACCCATTTGCACAACGCTTTCCTCGACGTCTACTACATTAGCTGAGAAGTTTTTCTCGAAATCGGTTCAGAAGTAGATATAGCTCCTATATATATGTTTGTCAGATTTTGGGTATTTGCTCGCCGAGTTCCATCAAAATTGGTTCAGAATTGGATATAGGTCCCACATTGTATTTATAGGGTAGGTGTAGGGCATTATACAGCCGGCACCGCTCGACTTTTGCCCTTCCTTACTGGTTTTGTAATTGTGATTGTTAAAAGTGCTTTCTAAGCTTTATTAGCCATAGCCTAAATAAACTCCGTAATGTCAAGTTCCAATCCATAGAATTTGTTTGAATTTCAGTCTCTTCATTTTAACGATATTGTGGAGAAATTACTTTAATATGAGACTGTTTTAGCCAACTTACATTCTTTTGACCATTTTCAGTTTTACTCCAACCCACTTCTTTGATGGCGGTTACTTGACTCATAATCTGCTTATAAATTGTAAATTAACTACCCTTCATTAACTCAAATTGCTTAGCGAAACAATTATGCTCTTCAAAACACCTTTAAATAAGAAAACCAGATAGCTCACTAACCAAAACAAAAGAAGAACAAAATAAAAAAAAAACACGCAAGATACTATAATTGCTGTCAAACAAACACTAAAAAATAAAACCAGCCTCTCAAACAAAGGCCTGCCTCTCCAACTGGCAAGCGCAAAGTGTTCACAAAAATAATTTGCATTTTTATGTAGCGGCCGCCAAATACAGCGCGACGAAAGTGAGAACAAGGAAACAAAATTAAAGTCTAGAAACAAAAACAAACATTCCATCAACACGAAATCTTGTTTAACAAAGTTAAAATGTTAATAAAATTCAAATTAAAACTTATTAACCCACCCTTCGCCTCCATCTACTGCCTCTGCCAAGCAAAAAATCATCCCCTCCTTCCTATCCACAGCAGAAAAAACATTCGTTTTTAATGAAGCCAACTCAACTTAGCTGGCCTTGCTGGTAGCATTCACTATGGCTAAGTATCCTAAAACTCTACCCCAACTGCTGTTGCTACTTTTTTTTTTTAGTACCAAAGAAAAATGTTTACAAGGGGATAAAGTCAAATAATGAAAGCCTGAAAAGGCAATGGGAAATTACAGCCAAAGCACCCTAACCATAAAATCATAGGCCCTCCTCCAAAAACAAAAATCCTTAAAGCATAGCATCCACAGATGCCATGACGTTTCGCTGCCTTTGGTCTTTCACAGCCGCTCTGCGTATTGCCGTAGGCTATTTTATTGTTCGTTGCTTAGCATCTGGCAAACTGCAAACCACCTTTAACGAAATTTCAAAAGCCAGTAACTGAAATAATGTCATGCACACTTTTAGGGGCAGCATATGTGCGTACATGCGAGTAGAAGTGCCCTTTCCTGTGCTAGCGTATGTTGGTAAAAACGTGGGAAGCTGATGCAGACATTTATTGCAAATATTGTTATTAACTTGTGGCTTGCCTGAAAGATTAAAATACGGTTAGGCATATTGCCGGTGATATACCTTTGAACAACTTTCCTACTCCGCCCCTTATAATAATGAGAAAATTTCAATTTACACCATGCATAGGTAATTTGAAAATTCGAAACCTAATCTAAATAGCCTGGAATGGAAAAATTAGATGAAGCATTTTGGCATTATTCAGAAAGTAGGGCAAAGGAAATATTGGCTACATTGGACCATAGTGCGTATGACTGTCATTAATAGGAAATCACTTAAAGAGCAACAAATTCACTACATGGGACCATAGTGCGTATGAGTGCCAATAATAGGAAATCATTTAAAGAGCAACAAATTTACTACATGGGACCATAGTGCGTATGAGTGCCATTAATATACGAAATTAATGAAAGCAAAACAAGTGAGGCCGTGTTAAGTTCGGCCGTGCCGAATAGTATACAAACCCTCCACAATGGAACGCATTTGTTGAGCTCTTGCCACTGTATCTCTTTTAGGCAAACAAAGAATAATGGATAAGAATTCTTGTGCTATTGGAGCTATATCAAGTTAAAGTCCAATTCGGACCGTAAGACCATTGGGTAATATTTCAGCCCATTCGGATAAGAATTGCGCCTTGTAGATGCTCAAAAAGCATAATCGGGTGGTCGGTTTTTATGCGAGCTAAATAAGGCTATAGATCGATTCAGACCATATTGGATACGAATGTTAAATGTCATCAGAGAAGCAGTTGTACAAAATTTCAACCAAATCGGATAAGAAGTGCGCCCTTAAGAGGCTTAAGAAGTCAAGATCCCAGATGGGGTTATTTACTGATTCGAACCATACTAAGCTAAGTTGTTGTAAGTCATAACAAAACTCCTCACGGAAAAATTTAGCCAAATCGTATGAAAACTGCGCCCTCTAATGGCTCAAGAAGGCAAGATGCAATGTGGGCTTATATGGCAGCTATATCAGTTTATGGACCGATTTAAACTATAATAAGAAAAGTTGTTGGATGTCATAACAAAATACTTCGTGCAAAATTTCTATTCGGTGAACAACTGCTCCCTCTAGCGGCTCAAGGGTCAAGATTCAAGATTGGTTTATATGGCAGCTATGTCAGGTTATGAACCGATTTAAACTAGAAATTAAATTAGAAATCTTGTTGGAAGTCATAACAAAATACTTCATGCAAAATTTCAGACAAATCGGATGGGAACTGCGCACTGTAATGGCCCAAGAAGTCAAGATCCCAGATCGGAAGCACTGATACAGTTTCTTCGAAGCTTTCATTCCGAAAGCAGGAAAACCCTACCACAAGAAGGCGAAAGATTTTCGTCCAATTAGTCTGTCATCCATTATGCTGAAGACTCTTGAGAGGTTGATAGAAGCATATCTTAGGGCAAAGTTCCCTGGAGTTCGCCTGCCGAGGCAGCAGCATGTGTATAGTAAAGGCAAATTGACTGAAAGAGCCCTTCACGACCTAGTCGGCTACATAGAGGGTTCTCTCGCTGTCAAGGAATATTGAATGGTAGCATTTCTTGACTCCTTAACTCTTTCAATCATGAAAGAGTTTTAGTTTCTCAGCATCAACTCTACCTCTCTAAAAGATGCATTACTTGGGATCTATGGATCTAAAAACTTGGGTCAGTAGAGGAACTCCTCAAGGAGGTGTACTGTCTCCTCTACTTTGGAATATAACAATAAATTATTGTCTCTGGAAGAAAAGGCGTAAAAATGGTCGGGTATGCTGATGACGTGACAATTGCGGTTAGGGGAAAGATTCTCAACGCTTTAAGAGATATAATTCAGGAAGCTCTACATGCAACAGCAAGTGGGCTACAGAAAGTGGTCTGGATATAAATCCGTGCAAGACAGAAGTAGTTCTTTTCAGCAGAAGATACCAGTTGCCTACAGTGGAGCCTGACGCCTTGGGTGGAGAGAATGTTCCACTTACAGAAAGAGCAAAATACCTGAACTTCAAATCCAACATTTTCGAAAGGGCAAAAAAGGCCACTCTTGCCCTATACACCTGCATGAGAGCCATTGGAAATAGCTGGGAATTTAGACCGCGTGTCATGCATTGGGTATATACTGCAGTTGTCAGACATTTTATGCTATATGGTGTTGTGGTCTGGTGGACGGCGCTTCAAAAATCCACCTACTGCTCAATACTTAACCGGATCCAATGGATGGGTTGTTTGCGCATCATAGCCGCACTGAGGACGACACCATCTGATGCTCTGAATGTAATGCTACACCTTATGCCTCTGGACATTGTGGCTATCCTAATTGCAGCGACCGCTGGCGTGAGGTTAAGGGAGCTTTCTCATTGGTCATGTGGCGGCTACGGACACTGTGTTATCCTTGATTCTATATCCGATGTTCCATTACACTTGTGTGGATTACACCTTGCCTGAGCCGCTTTTTGATAAAAATTACTGTACCACTATGCCTGATGGAACCGATTGGAACTACGATATCCCTGGCAACAGAACTTACACGGACTTCTATACGAATGGTTCCAAACTAAACGACCAGGTGGGCTTTGGTTTGTACTCTAAAGATCTAGAATTGGTCATATCGAAAAGGTTACCCGACCACTGTAGTGTGTATTAAGCAGAGATCTTTACAATTGAGGAAGTGGAGGAATGGCTTAGATATAATGCCATTACGACGATTGTCATAAATATCTTCTCAGACAGCCAGGCAACCATAAATCTCTAAAGAACGCATTTCTGAACACAAAAACCGCCCTCGGCTGTCGCAGATCTCTCAACGAGATGGCTAAACGGTTCAAAATTCACTTGTTCTGGGTGCCAGGGATATCCCAGGGTATTCTAAAGCGGACGAACTTGCGAGACTAGGAACTACCTTGCACACTCCAGGGACACTGGAATGTGTAGGTATGCCTCTAGCGGCATGTAAGCTAAGGACAACGAATGATAGATGGTCACAAAGAGGGGACTGTGAGCATTCCAAAATTATGTGGTCTCATGTAGACTTGAAGAGGTCTACTTATTTGCTGTCATTGGCTAGAACAGACGTCTTAGTCATTGTGTCCACCATGACAGGTCACTGTATAATCGGAAAACATGCTGACAGACTGAAGGTTGCCAGCAAAGACTTTTGCAGAAGCTGTAGGGACATCGAGAAGAGACTATAGAACGCCTTCTGTGTGTGTGTCCCTTTCTAGCAGTCAGAAGGAGTTCCACTTTACGTTCTCATTTCTTTGAGAACCTGCCTGATTTAGCGGATGTGATTATTCGCAAGTTATTGGGCTTTTTAAAGTGATTGGGATGGTTCAACGGTAGGAAATAGGAGGCACCTTCCTTCTTCTGTTCCTGTGACGTATCACAATGGACGAAAACGTCTAAGTGAGTCTGATGGCAGACTGCCACTTAAACCTAACCTAGCCATCCCCTGTTTAGATATAACCATGGATATGGTAGTGAAGTTAAAATAAAATAGGATGATTAATATATCCATGGTGGTGGGTATCCAAACTTCGGCACGGCTGAACTTAACACATTTTTATTTGTTATGTTTTTGTTTTTTTTTTTTTTTATTAAATCACGATAACTTCTCTTGCCACAAAAATATTTCAATCCTCTTTTTATCATTTGACTTGCAGTGATAATTAAGAAATGAGTTCTTCTTCCTTCTCTTCTTTGCAACAAGGATTTCAACTCAATTTTCTGAGTATAAGATTTAATTTAAATGTAATTTCAACTTCTACATCAATCTTCCTTGACACAGTCTTTAAGCGAAACTCAATTAACACAAACACATTTAAGACTGAAACTCCAAAAGACACACACGCACACACATACGTGATAAATGAAAAGAAGGAAATGATGAAATGTTGGTAAATATGATTTTTGTATTTTACTCTGATATTTGTATGAAGAATGCTATACCATACCTGACACAATCAACCATCTCGCTACGATTCCATGCATGCAAATATGTAGTCATCTTGTTTTAACATTTTGCAAACAGACAAAAACAAAAGAGACAGAGACATTCTACTTGATCCTTGCTGTCCATGTGAGTTTCTGCACTTGATTACGTGCGTCTGTCATCTGTCCGTCTTTCCTTCCTTATGTCTTTGTATAATTACATTGCAAAAATCGCAACTCTTTTCTTTGTTCACTGTTCCCAAAATCACACATAATAGGGTGGTCCCATTTTCAAAAAAAAAAAAATGTTGGTTATCACTATCAAAGTGATGCTTTCTCCGGAAGGAAACATTTTTAGAAAATTGATACAATATCTAAAAAAAACTTCCCTTGGCACCCATTATAGAAAAATTACAAAATTCAAATCCTTTTAAACTACACATTTCTCTACACCCTAACCATTAGGACTTCCATATAATAAATTTTGCGGAAATGTGCCCCAACGGTGGTAAACAGAGTTCAAATAAAGACGTTACAAACAATTTTCATACCAAACATATCTGAAATTGCTTGCCAAGACGTAAAAAACATTGAAGAACCTTCTCTTTGCTGAGAGTTAGCAGGAAACAAACTGTCATAAACGGTATTACTCATGCATGATTTTTTGACGAGTTAAAAAACTCAAATTTAAAGATTTTTCTTAAGTTACCACCAAATGCTAGGCCACATTTAACACAAAGTAAGAGCATGTTAAGTTCAGCCGGGCTGAATCTTATATACCCTCCACCGTGGATCGCATTTGTCGAGTTCTATGCGCGTTATCTCTTTTAAGGCAAACAAGGAATTTTGAATAAGAACTGTTATGGTATTGGAGCTATATCAAGTTGTAGTCCAATTCGGACAATACATGAATGCCGAACATTGTAGTCATTGTTTAATATTTCAGTTCATTCGAAAAAGATTTGCGCCTTGCAGGGGCTCAAGGAGCAAAATCGGGAGATAGTTTTATATGGGAGCTGTATTAAGCTATTAATCGATTCAGACCATATTGGTCACGCATGTTGAAGGTCATGAGAGAAGCCGTTGTACACAATTTCTGCCAAATCGGATGAGAATTGCGCCCTCTAGAGGCTCAAGAAGTCAGGATCCCAGATCGGTTTATATGGCAGCTATATCAGGTTATGTACCGATAGGTTTATATGGGAGCTGTATCAAGCTATTGATCGATTCAGACCATATACGACACGTATGTTGAAGATCATGAGAGAAGGCGTTGTACAAAATTTCTGCCAAATTGAATGAAAATTGCGCCCTCTGTAGGCTCAAGAAGTCAAGATCACAGATCGGTTTATATGGCAGCTATATCAGCTTATGTACCGATTTGCACCATACTAAGCACACTTGTTGGAAGTAATACCAAAACACCTCGTGCAAAATTTCAACCAAATCGGACGAGAATTGCGCCCTCTAGAGGCTCAAGAAGTCAAGACCCAAGATCGGTTTATATGGCAGCTATATCAAACCATTGGCCGATTTAAACCATTCTTAGCGCAGTTATTGAATGTCATAACAAAACACATCGTGCAAAATGTCATTCCAATCAGATAGGAATTGCGCCCTCTAGAGGCTCAAAAAGTCAAGACCAAAGATCGGTTTATATGACAGCTATACCAGATTATGAACCGATTTGAATCATACTTAACACAGTTGTTGGAAGTAATACCAAAACACTGCGTTCAAAATTTCAGCCAAAGCGGATGAGAATTGCGCCCTCTAGAGGCTCAAGAAGTCAAGACCCAAGAACGGTTTATATGGCAGCTATATCAAAACATAGACCAATTAGAACCATACATTGCGCAGTTGTAGGAAGTAATACCAAAACATCACGTGCAAAATTTCAGTCAAATCGGACATGAATTGCGCCCTCTAGATGTTCAAGAAGTCAAGACCCCAGATCGGTTTATATGGCAGCTATATCAGGTTATGTACCGATTTGCGTCATACTAAGCACAGTCATTGGAAATCATAACAAAACACCTCACGCAAATTTTCAGCCAAAGCGGATGAGAATTGAGCCCTCTAGCGGGTCACGAATTCAAGACCCAAGATCGGTTTATATGGCAGCTATATCAAAACATGAACCGATTTGGCCCATTTACAATCCCAACCGACCTACACCAAAAAAAGAATTTGTGCAAAATTTCAAGCGCCTAGATTTACTCCTTCGAAAGTTAGCGTGCTTTCGACAGACAGGCGGACGGACAGACTGAAGAACGGACGGACGGACATAGCTAGATCGACTTAAAATGACATCACGATCAAGAATATATATATTTTATGGGGTCTCAGACTCATATTTCAAGGTGTTACAAACAGAATGACGAAATTAGTATACCCCCATCCTACTGTGGAGGGTATAAAAATGGTATGGCAGTAAAAAATTCTCTGTCGCACTGCGGCACGCCGTTAGCAAAATGCAATTTTTTTGCAAATTTTGCCCATTTTTTGCAAATTTTGTGCCACTAAGGAACAACGACAAACTTCTCACATATCAATGAGTGCAGTCCGATTCAAGTTTGAAGCTCAGTGGTAAGGGACTTCCTTTTTATAGCCGAGTCCGAACAGCGTGCCGCAGTACGACACCTCTTTGGAGAGAAGTTTTTGTAGCCAGCATTAGGAGGGGAAAACCACCGTCGGAAAAAAAAAATTTTTCTGATGATCTCGCCAGAATTCGAACCCAGGCGTTCAGCGTCATAGGCGGACATGCTAACTTCTGCGCTACGGCGGCCTCCACGCCCGCCGTTAGCACTCGGCTATAAAAAGGATGCCCCTTATCATTGAGCTTAAACTGGAATCGGAAAGTACTCTTGATATGTGAGAAGTTTGTCCCTGTTCCTTAGTGGAATGGTCATGGGCAAATTTTGCAATAGAATGTACGAGGACTTCTATACCGAAGGTTCAGGATTAGACGACTGGGTGTAGTTCTGGATTCAAAAACCATCTTCGACTGTCGCAGGCCCTTCAACAGTCCAAATGCACCTTTACTGGGTGCCGGGCCACAGATGAAGCAGATGAGCTGGCAAAACTAAGAAACACTTTAAACAAACCAAAGAAACCGGAATCTGATGGTTTGCCGCTGGCAACATGTAAGCTATAGAATGTGACCCGAAGCGTAACGAGTGACAAGTGGCCACAAGGTGCGGGCTTGGAACACTCCAAGATTATGTTAGACTAGACCACTGGATGTAGTACTGGATTCAAAAACCAACCTTGACTATCGCAGGTCTTTCAACAGTTCAAAATGCTCCTTTACTGGGTGCCGGGCGACAGATGAAGCAGATGAGTTTACAAAACTAAGAAACTCCTTAAACATACCAAGCGAACTGGAATCTGGTGATTTGCCTCTGGCGACATATAAGCTATGGGATGTGATCCGAAGCGTAACGAATGACAAAGAGTCAAAAAGTGGGGGCTGGGAACACTCCAAGATTATGTGGCCCTATCGCTTGGCTGTCGTTTTCGGGAGCAGACATCTTAGTCATTGAATCCGTAATGACATGAATGACAATGAATGTGGCAAGCAACGACTTTTGCAGAACCTGTGAGGACGACGAGGAAGAGGAGAGGAACATCATTATGTGTGTGTGGCTCTCACTGGCAATGGAAGGAGTTTGTGTTTAGGAGTTTCTCACGACTTTTGCAGAAACTGTGAGGAGGAGGAGAGAAACATCTGTTATTTGTGTCTCCCACTGGCAACAGAAGGAGTTTCTGTTTAGGAGTTTCTCATTTCTTTGAGACCTTTTTGGTTTGCCTCTGGCGACATGTAAGCCTATAGAATGTGACCCGAAGGGTAACGAATGACAAATGGTCGCAAAGTGCGGGCTGGGAACACTCCAAGATTATGTGGCCCTACCGCTTGGCTGTCGTTGTATAGAGCAGACATCATAGTCATTGGATCCGTAATGACAAGTCCCTCTCTGATCGGATAACATGCTGATAGACTGAATGTGGCAGGTAACGACTTTTGCAGAACCTGTGAGAACGACGAAGGAGACGAGAGAAACATCTGTTGTGTGTGTGTCCTTCAATGGCAAATGGAAGGAGTTTCTGTTTAGGATTTTAAGGAGTGTCTCACGACTTTTGGAGAGGAGAGGAACATCTGTTATTTGTGTGTCCCGCACTGGCAACAGAAGGTGTTTCTGTTTAGGAGTTTCTCATTAATTTGAGAACCTGTTGGTTTGCCTCTGGCGACATGTAAGCTATAGGAAATGACCCGAAGGGTCACAAAGTCCGGACACAAAGGTCACAAAGGACATGAGCAGAAGGGTAAAGAATGACACAAAGGTCACAAAGTTCGGGCTGTAAACTCTCCAAGATTATGTGGCTCTATCGCATTGGGTCCGTAATGACATGTCGCTGTCTGGTCGGAAAACATGCTGATAGACTTTTGCAGAACCTTTGAGGACGACGACGAAGAGGAGAGTAACTTCTGTTGTGTGTGTGGCCCTCACTGGCAAATGGAAGTCGTGTCTGTTAAGGAGTTTCTCATTTCTTTGAGAACCTGGCTGAATTTGCGGATGTTAATATTCGCAATTTGTTGGGCTTTTTAAGGCGATCTGGATGGTTCGACGGTAGGCTTCTTCCTGGGAACAAACGGTGTGGTTGCGCCATTGGCGCCAATATATTTTGAGTATCATAGACATTCAGCATTTAAGTAAGAGCCGGTGCTGCATGGCCTCTCACTTAGACTCTCGGCTCGCAAGTGCTGATTGAGTTACGAAAGTGTTGAGTTACAGCTACTCGGCAAAGCTGTGAAGCGTTGCACTATTCGCAGCTGAGTTTCCTATGTAAGTGAAGAGAACCACACAAATCGTTGCTTAAAATTCCAACTTGTGTGGTATTCATATTCACACTGGACCGCGACTATAGCGTCATGTTAGCCAATTCTTTAGATAAAGCCAAAACGCAAAGGTTTAAGATGTCCTTGGCAGGATTCTATTCAATTTAAAAAAAAAAATTATATACGGTTTGAATACCACAAACTATTGAAAGAAAATTCAATTTTTCTTAGTTCGACTTTGGAGAAAAAAAAAACTCCCTGAAAATGATGATTATTTGGTATTCCATTCTGTTTCGCCCCTGTTGGCATTTTATCTGGCACAGTGTGTAATTGGATAAATGTAAACGTTCTGAAGTTAGAAGGAGGCATGTGTTTCTGGTTCCTCCTATTGAGCATCTGTGTGGCTGTCTGTAAGTAATGTGGCTGGCTCTGGTAGTTGTTGCTACAGTAGTTTTGTGCGGATGGCCAAGTTAAATTGACATATAATTGTGCTCTGGTGTCCTATAAAGAAAAATGATTCCATTCACATGGAGGAGCTGGAGAAGGTAAAGTAAATCCAGTTACCCTGGTGTCTAGTTGAGAATGTTGGTGTTTCATTTTGGTTTGTTTTTTGCGAAATTTGTTTTGTCTTTGCTTAGTGTAAGTATTATAGTTTGGGTGCAGAAGGAAATGATTCAAAACCTACAACAATGTGGGGGGTTAGGTCAAAGTACATATACATGGCAGTGGTAGTGTTGTTATCCTTGCTGTTGTGCTGGCACTTATAGAGGAAAATGTTGTTGGAACTGAATGTTCATGCTGTCGCCTCGGTTGACTTCCATTGATGCTGATTGTTAGGGCCAATTTCATTGCTAACAGTTCTCAGTGTTCTCTGCTACAAATGAGCAGCTCCACCAACTTCTAATGACTGCAGTGGTCAGTCAGAACGCAATGCAATCGAATTGTTATGACTATCAATGTTATGAGCATCAGCTTCCAGGGAGGGGTCTTTGGTGGCCAGGGTGGCCACCACAGGTTATAATGGGTATACCCACCGCCGAAGCAAGGGGGTACATTCACTTTGCCCTTCCATTTGCAATACATTTTTGGGTTTATAAAGAAAATGTATTGGCAGCTGGAAAAAATCTAAGACGATTTAGTTATGTCCGTTCTGTATGTCAGTTTGTGTGTCCAACTGTCAGTCTATGTGCCCATCTGTTAGTTTATGTGTTCTTCAGTTGTAATGACGCTACAGCCTCCTTGGGAGCAGAGAATGTTTCATTTAATGAATGCTCAAAATACCTGGGTGTTTGCTGGGCAAGAAATGTAACTTCAAATCAAACAAGTAAAAAGGCGTTAAGTTCGGCCGGGCCGAACTTTCGATACCCACCACCTCGGATATATATGTAAACCACCTTTAGTCAAAATCTGGTGCAAAACTCATACCTATATATATATATAGCTATATCAATATATGTTCCGATTTGGACCAAATACTAATAAGTAAAAGTCATTGTTCAATTGTATAGAATTGTATATAAAAATATTGGTCTTTTTAGTAGGTATATCTAAAAATTAACCGATTTGAACTATATACGACACGGATGTCGAAAAGCATAAAATAAGTCAGTGTGTCAAATTTCAGTGAAATCGGATTAAAAAAGCGCCTTTTATGGGGCCAAGACTTTAAAACGAGAGATCGGTCTATATGGCAGCTATATGCAAATCCTGATCGATCTAGACCAAATTGCAGAAATATGTGGAGGGGCTTAACTTAACTCTTTGTCCCAAATTTCGGCAACATCGGACAATAAATTATCGGACTATATGGCAGCTATATCCAAATCTGGACCGATCTCAGCCAAATTAATGGAGGATGTTGAAGGGGATAACACAACTCACTGTCCCAAATTTCCGCAAAATTGGATAATAAATGTGGCTTTTATGGGCCTAAGACCCTAAATCGGAGGATCGGTCTATATAGCAGCTATACTCAAATCTGAACCGATCTAAGCCATATTGACAGAGGATGTCGAGAGGCCTAAGACAACATACTGTCCCAAATTTCAGCAAAATCGGATAATAAATGTGGCTTTTATGGGCCTATGACCCTAAATCGGAGGATCGGTCTATATGGCAGCTATATCCAAATCTGAAGCGATCTGAGTCATATAGACGGAGGATGTCGAAGGGCCTAAGACAACTCAATTTTCCAAATTTCAGCAAAATCGGATAATAAATGTGGGTTTTATGGGCCTAAGACCCTAAATTGGAGGATCGGTCTATATGGGAGGTATATCCAAATCTGAACCGATCTGAGCCAAATTGATGGAGGACATCGGAGGGCCTAAGACAACGCACTGTCCCAAATTACAGCAAAATCGGATAATAAATGTGGCTTGTATGGGCCTAAGACCCTAAATAGGAGTATCGGTCTATATGGCAGCTATATCCAAATCTGGACCGGTCTAGACCAAATTGACGAAAGATATCGAAGGGCCTAACACAACTCACTTTTCCAAATTTCAGCAAAATCGGATAATAAATGTGGCTTTTATGGGCCTAAGACCCTAAATTGGAGGATCGGTCTATATGGGGGCTATATCAAGATATAGTCCGATATAGCCCATCTTCGAACTTAACCTGCTTATAGACAAAAAAGGAATCTGTGCAAAATTTCAGCTCAATATCTCTATTTTTGAAGACTGTAGCGTGATTTCAACAGACAGACTGACAGACGGACGGACATATCTAGATCGTCTTAGATTTTTACGCTGATCAAGAATATATATACTTTATAGGGTCGGAAATGCATATTTCGATGTGTTGCAAACGGAATGACAAAATGAATATACCCCCATCCGTCCTATTTTTTAAAACACAGCCGTAGCCAAAGGTTGGCTTGTTTGTGCATCACAGCCGTACTGAGGACGACACCATCTAATGCTCTGAATCTAATGCTACACCTAATGCCTCTGTACATCGTGGCTAGCCAAATTGCTGCCATCACTGCTGTGAAGCTCAAAACTCCCTTAGCCTCGGTCTTTCTCTTCGATTATAAGGCACCTGCGGAGACTTTATCATCCTTGATGCAATGCCCGATTTTCCGTGCAGTGTGGATTGGATTACCTACCACTATACCTGATAGATCTCATTGGAACCACCATGTCCAATATAACAGAAGTTAACAAGTAAAAGCGTGCTAAGTTCGGCCAGGCCGAATCTTGGGAACCCACCGCCATGGATTCTGCTAAAATATGGGAGCTTTTGACCGATTGGGAACGTACTTGGCACAACTGTTGAAAGTCATAACGGAACACCACATGCAAAATTTCAGCTAAATCGGACAGACATTGCGGCTTCCAGGGACTCAAGAAGTCAAATCGGGAGATCGGTTTATATGAGAGCTGTACCAGGTGTTTGACCAATTTGGACGATACTTGGCACATTAGACGATACTTGGCACAACTGTTGGAAGTCATAACAGAACACTACATGCAAAATTTCAGCCAAATCGGATGAAAAGTGAGGTTTCCAGGGGCTCAAGCAGTCAAGTCGGGAGATCGGTTTATATGGGAGCCATATCAGATTCTTGACCGATTAATACCGTAATAGGTTATTGAAAGTCATAACAGAACACTATATGCAAAATTTCAGCCAAATCGGAACAAAATATATGCAAAATTTCAGCCAAATCGGAACAAAAATTGCGGCTTCCAGGGGCTCAAGATGTTGAATAGGGAAATTGGTTTATATGGGAGCTATATCCAAATCTGATCCGATATGACCCATTTGCAATCCCCAACGACCTATATCGATATTAGTATACCCCCATCCTATGGTGGAGGGTATAAAACTAAATTTATTTTGTATACATTTTTAGCAGAATCCATGGTGGTGGGTTCCCAAGATTTGGCCCGGCCGAAATTAGCACCCTTTTATTTGTTGATATTACAATAGGTCTTTGATTTATGTTTCGATTTTATTGAAATTCAGCACAAGTAGGAAGGAAGTTAAATTAAATAATTTTGTTGAATGTTAGGAATCTGTTCAGATTTGGATATATATCCGATACAAAGCATATATATTCTTCATCGTCGTAAAAATCTAAGACGATCTAGCCACGATCTAGCCATGTCCGGCCTGTCCGTCTGTCCGTCCGTCTGTCCGTCCGCCTGTCCGTCCATCTGTCTGTCCGTCCGTCTGTCCGTCCGTCTGTCCGTCCGTCTGTCCGTCCGTCTGTCCGTCCGTCTGTCCGTCCGTCTGTCCGTCCGTCTGTCCGTCCGTCTGTCCGTCCGTCTGTCCGTCCGTCTGTCCGTCCGTCTGTCCGTCCGTCTGTCCGTCTGTCCGTCCGTCTGTCCGTCTGTCCGTCCGTCTGTCCGTCTGTCCGTCCGTCCGTCTGTCCGTCCGTCTGTCCGTCCGTCTGTCCGTCCGTCCGTCCGTCCATCCGTCTGTCCGTCCGTCAGTTCGTCCGTCCGTCTGTCCGTCCGTCTGTCGGTCCGTTTGTTCGTCCGTCTGTCCGTCCGTCTGTCTGTCGGTCCGTCTCTCCGTCCGTTTATCTGTTGAAATAACGATACAGTCTTTGAAAATAGACATATTGAGCTGAAACTTTGCATAGATTCTTGTTTTGTCCATAATCAGGTTAAGTTCGAAGATGGGCTATATCGGACTATATCTCGATAGAGTTCCCATATAGACCGATCCGCCGATTTAGGGTATTGGAATCATAACACCAACATTTGTTATCCGATTTTGCTGAAATTTGGGACAGTGAGTTGTGTACGGCCCTTCGACATCTTTCTTTAATTTGGCCCAGATCGCTCCAGATTTGGATATAGCTGCCATATAGACCGATCTCTCGATTTGAGGTTTTGGGCCCATAAAAAGCGCAGTTATTGTCCGATGTCGCCAAAATTTTAGACAGTAAGTTGTGTAAGGCCCTTTGACATACTTCTTCAAGTTGGCCCAGATCGGCCCAGATATGAATATAGCTGCCATATAGACCGATCTCTCGATTTAAAGTTTTGGGACCATAAAAGGCGCATTTATCGAGTGATGTCGCCACGCAATTTGAGAGCATTGCCAGATCAGCTTTATAGAACAATTGTTTTGGATACATACAAGTTTACTTCTCCTTTCAAAATTTCCCCAGAAAAAGTGATTGGCAACCCTGCCAACACCTAATGCCAATGATTACACTCATTTGCTAGCCTGACAGCAGCGCGTTCAACACTATTTTAATGGCAGCATAGTCAGTATGAATACCAATTCCAATTGAATATCTTGGAGTAGGAACACAATTTCCACGTTACCTGTTCGATTAACGTCAACACTTTATGGCTAATGCTGGTACATAATCAGCAACAGAATTAAAAGGCGTCAAAAACAAGCTGTGATGGTCATTTGTACAATTTAAAAAAACATAAATATTAACAGGACACCTTGGGTAGTGGCATGATTGTTGCCTATAAAAACTATGAAACTCTGCTTTTTATTGGGATTTATTACCAAATATGTTTGTTTTATTCCCTGCAAATGGGTATTTATGGTAGTCAGTGCTTTAATATGACAATGGCACATTTCAATCCCATTAAAGCCATTAAAGCCTTCGGAATGCCTTCCCATACGTTTGGCTGAGTCCAAATTTTCGCTCCACTGAATTTTGTATACCCACCACCATCGGATGGAGGTATACTAATCCAGTCAATCCGTTTGTAACACATCGAAATATTCGCCTAAGACCCCATAAAGCACATATATTCTTGATCGTCTCGACGTTCTGAGTCGATCTAGCCATATCCATCTGTCCATCTGTCCAACCGTCCGTCTGTCGAAATCACGAAGGCGGTCGAACGCGTAAACCCAGCAGCTTCAAATTTTGCGCTTCAAATTTTGTGCTTTAATATGACAATGGCACATTTCAATCCCATTAAAGCCATTAAAGCCTTCGGAATGCCTTCCCATACGTTTGGCTGAGTCCAAATTTTCGCTCCACTGAATTTTGTATACCCACCACCATCGGATGGAGGTATACTAATCCAGTCAATCCGTTTGTAACACATCGAAATATTCGCCTAAGACCCCATAAAGCACATATATTCTTGATCGTCTCGACGTTCTGAGTCGATCTAGCCATATCCATCTGTCCATCTGTCCAACCGTCCGTCTGTCGAAATCACGAAGGCAGTCGAACGCGTAAACCCAGCAGCTTCAAATTTTGCGCTTCAAATTTTGCGCTGATGCTGAATATTGATGAAGGTCGTTAGGGATTGCAAATGGGCCATGTCGGTTCAGATTTGGTTATAGCTTCCATATAAACCGATCTTCCGATTTGACTTCTTGAGTCCTTGGAGGCTAAAATTTTTGCCCGATTTGGCTGAAGGTCAAGGGAGAAGCCGTTGTACAAAATTTCAGCAAAATCAGATAAGAATTGCGACCTCTAGAGGCAAAGGAAGTCAAGATCCCAGATTGGTTTATATGGCAGCTATATCAGGTTATAGACCGATTTGAACCATACTTAACACAGGTGTTGAATGTCATCACAAAAAACTTCATGCAAAATTTCAGACAAATCGAATAAGAATTGCGCCCTTCAGCGGCTCAAGAAATCAAGAACCAAAATCGGTTTATATGGCAGCTGTATCAGGTTATGTACCGATTTTAACCATACTTAGCACAGTTGTTGGAAGTCATAACAAAACACTTTGTGCAAAATTTCAGCGAACTTGGAAAAGAAGTGCGCCCTCTAGTGGCTCAAGAAATCAAGACCAGAGATCGGCTTATATGGCAGCTATACCAGGTTATGAAGCGATTTGAATCATACCTAGCGCAGTTATTGGAAGTGATACCAGAACACCACGTGCAAAATTGCACCCTCTAAAGGCTCACGAAGTCAAGATCTCAGATCGGTTTATTTGTATTGGTCTAATCACGATCCTGTAGAGCCAGTGAACTATCTTCGGATTCAGGCATCTTTCGAGCCTACGACCCAACATCTGTGAGCCTTCTCATTACGCTCCTGAATGTGTCACTTCCAATACAGTTTCCTGTCCAAGATCACACTTTGTCAGATATCGAAATCGTTTTATTAAGGAAACGTGGTGCTACAAATTGGCCCACCTTATTCGTACTCGTGAACAGACATATTTCTGTCTTCTCTGGGTAAACACTGAGACCCCTGGGTCTATCCCAGTCGTATGCCATATACAAGACCCTTTCGGTCCTTCGGCATAGCTGGTTGCGATCCTTACCCCTTGGTAGTAATATAACATCGACCTCATGTGTCGACTCAGGTATCCGATCGGAAACCTGTTCCCTTCCTTCCAGGTTTCCTTTCGCCGCCTCGATTATACCGCGATGGTATGATCTGCTCCTATCCTTAATCCATTCTCCCATCGCCTTAAGTCTCATAGCCACAGTGGCTGCCTCACACTTAATCTGTATGTCTATTGGTGGGATATCTAGAATGGTTTCCATTACCCTAGTAGGAGTGGTCCTCATCTCTCCGACTATGCCAAGACAATATGTTCTCTGAACCTGTTGTATGGTCCTTATGTTGCACTTTCTCTCCATCGCAGTCCACCAAACTACTGAGGCGTAAATCAGTATTGGCCTAATCACGCTTCTGTAGAGCCGGATTCAATCCCCTTTCGAGCCCGCGTACATAGTACCCAACATCTGTGAGCCTTCTCGGTACTCTAATAAATGCGTCACCTTTAATTCAGTTTCCTGTCCAAGATCACACTTTGTCAGATATCGAAATAGTTTTATTGATCGTTTTATGGTCCTTATGTTGCACTTTTTCTCCATAGCAGTCCACCAAACTACTGAGGCGTAAGTCAGTATTGGTCTAATCACGCTCCTGTAGAGCCAGTGGACTATCCTCGGATTCAGACCCCATTTTAAGCGTACGGCACGTCTATATAGTGCCCAACATCTGTGAGCCTTCCCAGTACGCTCCTGAATGTGACACTTCCAATTCAGTTTTCTATCCTATATCACTCCTAAATATTTGACCTTCTCAGATATCGAAATCTTTTCGTTGAGGAAACGTGGTATACATGCATATTTCTGTCTTCTCTGAGTTGACACCGAAACCCCTGGGTCTAGCCTAGTCATATGCCATATGCAAGACCTTTTCGGCCCTTCGGCATAGCTGGTTCGGATACTTACCCCTTAGAAGTATTTTAGCATTGTCTGCGTAGCAGACTGGTTCAAATTCCTTCTCAGTCAGCATCCGTAATAGGTCATTTATGGTGGTTACCCATAGGAGTGGCGATAAAATTCCCCCCTATGGCGTGCCCTGTGCCACTTTCTCTAAGGACCAGGTCCACCCGATACTGTCAGCATCTGTAATAGATCATTTATGGTGATTGTTGTTGAGCAGTGTTTTATACGCTGAGGCTGCAGCCCTGTCGATGAAGAATTCCATAGGGTAAATCCGGTACGTACAACAGGCTGACATGGTATCCGGCATCCGTAATAGGTAATTTATGGTGGTCACACATCGGAGTGCCGAAAAAATTCCCCCTGTGCCACTTTCTCCCTTATATTTATGTCATTTGACACGCAATTTATCCACCTGTTTCTTAGCATATGGTTTATCTAGTCTCTAAGGACCGGGTCCACCCAAAAGTGGTCTAAGGATTGGATCAGTGTGTCGCTCAGCACATTGTTAAAAGCCCCCTCGATGTCAATGCATACCGCCAGGGTGTACGTTATGGCATCGAAGGATTCTTCAATTTTTTGCACATCCTCGTACAGGGCAGTCTCCACCGATCTTCCCTTGACATAGGCCTACCTTCGTCTTCCTCGTGAACAGGCATATTTCAGTCTTCTATGGGTTAAAACTGAGACCACTGGGTCAAGCCCAGTCATATGCCATATGCAAGACCCATTCGGCCCTTCTGCATAGCTCGTGCAGGGCAGTCTCCACCGACCTTCCCTTGACATAGGCATGCAGTTTGTATTTGAGCAGTTGGCAGGATGTCATACTCTTTATCATGGTGTCCACAATACGTTCCAAGGTTTTAAGTAGAAAGGACGTAAGGCTTATGGGTCTGTAGGCCTTTGGTGTCGCATAAATTCCCTTGCCGGGCTTGGGTATAAACACCACTCTTGCCTCCTGCCAGGCTTTCGGAGTATATGCAAGTCCCGGGCACGCTGTAAATATAGTGGCCAGTTGAGGTGCCAGATAGTCTGCCTCTTTCTGTTGTAACCCCGGAAATATTCCACCAGGTCCGGGTGACTTAAATGTATTGAAGCTCCTCAAGGATTCCTCCACCATAAATTCTGCAATTATAAACCTTCGATCAACATCATTATTCCAAGATTCCGGTGTCTCTGTACCTTTGTGGTACCTTCGTATCCTGTGGAAAATGGGTTTGCATCACAAGCCTCAATATGTCCTCCGTTGAAAATGGGTTTTCATCACAAGCCTCAACATGTCCTCCGTTGTCTTTGTTCTCACTTGATTCTTGAACGCTTGCAGGACGCAATTTTTGTTCGATTTGGCTGAAATTTTGCATGCGGTATTCTGTTACGGCTTCCAACAACTGTTTCAAATACGGACCAAATCAGTCTATAACCTGATATAGCTCCCATGTAACGGGTTTCTCGATCATCCTTGTTCCGTTCCTAGAAGCTTTAATTTTTACTGGTTTGACCGAAGATTGGTATGCAGAACAAAATCATGCCCTTAAACTAAATTTATTTTGTGTACATTTTTAGCAGAATCCATGGTGGTGGGTTCCCAAGAATCGGCCAGGCCGAACTTAGCACGCTTTTACTTGTTTTTTGTTTGCTTTAAAATCGCTTGAGCTCTTGGGTGTTATGAATCTTTTGCTATATTTGTTTATTATATTCTTTTTTCAATGACTGCAATTTGGCAACATACACCCAGCCAGAATAATACCACCAGAAAATAACATGAAAACCCCATCGGATGAAACAACAAAACCAACCAAATGTTTAATGGAAAATTCAATTTTAATGGATTTAGCTGGAAAAAAATTTTCAAAGGGAAAATTTATTTATAGAACTATTTCTTTTGGAAAAAACAAAAACCACTCCAACGAGGTATTGTTTCAATGCATTTCGAGGTAGCTTCAACGGATTATGAAATTAAGATAAAAAGGCTTAAGAAATGATACCACAAAGCTGACAAACGATTTACCAATGTGACAGAGTGGGAAAACAAAGGCATCCAACACAGCAAGAATTGACAATTTGCCAAAATAAAAATCGCAGAGTAAAAGGCACACACGTTTGAATCGACAGGCTGCTGAAGAAACTGATGATAACCCTTTGTGACACCTTAAAAATTTAAATTTCATCAAAACTTGAACTTTTTTAGTAGAAATCCATAACAAATGTAAAATTTTTACACATAGGTAAATACAGATACAAAGATGGATTTTTTTAGCTTAAGACCCTTCCTAGACAGATTGGTGTATATGGCAGCTACATTAAAATATAGTCCGATTTGGCTTACCTAACTTTAACTGGCTATGACAGAACATCTATTCCATTGGCAGAACGTAGAATAGCGTTCCAAGCACCTCGATTTCCTGCGCTTATTCTAAATTCTCTGACATCTAGTTTCGAGGTGTCTCTCACCACTAGATTTTCCATTTGGCCTTCCCGGTTTGCGTATACCCCCGTGTTTGCCTTCAAAATAGTTCTTCGCTGGAGCTTCTTCATTAATTCCGACAACATGACCTAGCAAATGCAGCCGTTATACTTATATACGTATAACTATGCTAGGTTAGGTTGAAAAGAGGGTGCAGATATTAATCCGCCCCATGCCACTATGGACATACACCTAAGCCAGTTATCGGCTTGTTGTGCGCTCTAAATACTATAAAGTAAGCTCTAACGAGTAAAAGCGTGCTAAGTTCGGCCTGACCGAATCTTATATACCCTCCACCATCTTAGGCAAAAAAGGATATAAGAAAATATTTGCTCTGCTATTAGAGCGATATCAAGATATGCACCACAATTAAATTATATGTTGGAGACCCGTGAAAAATGTCAGCCAATTCGAATAATAATTGCGCCCTTTTGGGGGCTCAAGAAGAAGATCGATTTATATGGGAGCTGTATCGGGCTATAGACCGATTCAGACCATAACAATAATGTATATTGATGGTCATGAGAGAAACCGTCGCACAAAATTTCAGGCAAATCGGATAATAACTGCGACCTCTAGAGGCTCAAGAAGTCAAGATCCCAGATCGGTCTATATGGCAGCTATATCAGGTTATGAACCGATTTGATCCTTATTTGATACAGTTGTTGAAAGTAAGAATAAAATACGTCATGCAAAATTTCAGCCAAATCGGATAGGAACTGCGCCCTCTAGAAGCTCAAGAAGTCAAGACCCAAGATCGGTTTATATGGCAGCTATATCAGGTTTTGGACCGATTGGAACCACACTAGGCAAAGTTGTTGGATATCATAACAAAACACGTCGTGCAAAATTTCATTCTAATCGGATAAGAATTGCGCACTCAAGAGGCTCAAGAAGTCAAGACCCAGGATCGGTTTATATGGCAGCTATATCAAAACATAGACCGATATGGCCCATTTACAATACCAACCGACCTACACTAATAAGAAGTATTTGTGCAAAATTTCAAGCGGCTAGCTTCACTCCTTCGGAAATTACCATGCTTTCGACAGACAGACGAACTGATGGACAAACAAACGGACAGACGGACGGACAGACATGGCTAGATCGACATTAAATGTCGCGACGATCAAGTACATATATATATATATACTTTATGGGGTCTCAGACGATTATTTCGAGTAGTTACAAACAGAATGATGAAATTAGTATACCCCCCATCCTATGGTGGAGGGTATAAGAAGAAATTTTTAAGTTAGGAATGCCGTGCTACTTACAAAATCCTTAATTGTTTTCAATGGCACTGCCCTAAGTTGGTTCATGTCTAGTTGTGTGTCCCCAACTAAGTGTCAGTATCTGTTAGACGCGAAAGCTGGACAATAACAAAGAAAATGCTCCAATGTCTCATCATCTTCCTCGCATTCCCTTCACATGCTATCACTTGCCGTACCGATTTTAGATAAGTGAGCTCGTGGTCCTATGTGTCCCGTTATGATACCAATAGCTATACTGACCTCCTTCTTGCTTCCTTTCAGTAATAGCATCGTCTGCTCACGATCTGGACCCCCCCTTAGGATTTCTGCAGTCCTACCGACTGTTTCGCTGATCCACAGGGTTGCATGCACATTCGTTGCCAACGCCCTTAACTCGGATGTCCGTAAATACCTAGCGTCCTCGCGTTAGCACCACACCACCCCACGCATTCCGTGATCGCCTGGATCTTCGCCTGCAAGACCGTGTTATGGTCAGGCAGTCTTAAACAGATCTCAGTCCTTAGGCTCTCAATGTAGACCCCCAGACTCACTCTGTCCTTCTTGCTCCCTTTCAGTAATAGCCTCGTCTTCTCACGATCTGGATCCCCCATAGGATTTTTGACGTCCTACCGGCCCACTTGTCGCCCACTCCCTTAACTCGGATTGCTGCGTCGACCCGAAAGGCTTCGGGTTAACCAAGTTTATTGACAGCAGTCCTCTGGCCTTCACCACCAAATCGTCTGCCCTTTCATTTCCCCTATGGCCAGGCATTCAAACAATGCGGATCGTGCCATCCTCAGAGAAGGCGTTAATCTCCTTCTTACACTGCAAGACTGTTCGTGACCTTACCGAACTGGTTGTTATTGCCTTAACTATGCTAATGTCATCATACAGCTCGCGATTCATACGACGCCGATACTCTCCATCAATGCAAACGGGTATACACATTTTACAAAGAATCATTCTCTCAAACACTCCAAGCACCTCAGAACCATATAACAACATTGGTAGTATTAGGGTCTTGTATAGTGTGATCTCCGTCTGTCGAGAGGTGGCCTTGATTCTAAACTGCTTACTTAGTCCAAAATAGCATCTCTTTGCCAGTATTATTCTTCGCTTTATCTTAAAATTGGTGTCATTCGTTTCGGTTACGGCGGTGCTGAGGTAGATAAAGTTACTGATTGTCTCAAAGTTGTGGTTCCCAACTTTCTCCATTTGTTTATACCAACCACCATAAAATGGAGGTATACTAAGTTCGTCATTCTGTTTGTAACATCTCGAAGTATTCGTCTAAGCCCCCATAGATTATATAGGGTTGCCCAAAAAGTAATTGCCGATTTTTTAAAAGAAAGTAAATGCATTTTTAATAGAACTTAGAATGAACTTTAATCAAATATACTTTTTTTACACTTTTTTTTCTAAAGCAAGCTAAAAGTAACAGCTGATAACTGACAGAAGAAAGAATGCAATTACAGAGTCACAAGCTGTGAAAAAATTTGTCAACGCCGACTATATGAAAAATCCGCAATTACTTTTTGGGCAACCCAATATATTCTTGATCCACGTGACATTTTAAGTCGATCTAGCCATGTCTGTCCGTCAGTCTCTCCATCCGTCCGTCTGTCTGTCGACGACACGCTAACGTTCGAAGGAGTAAAGCTAGTCGCTTGAAATTTTCCACAAATTTTTCTTATTAGTGTAGGTCGGTTGGGATTGTAAATGGATCAAATCGGTGCATGTTTTGATATAGCTGCCATATAAACCGTTCTTGGATCTTGACTTCTTGAGCCTCTAGAGGGCGCAATTATTATCCGAATTGGCTGAAATTTTGCATTAGGTGTTCTGTTGTAATTTTCAACTACGTTAAGTACGGTTGAAATCGTTTCATAACCTGATATAGCTGCCATATAATCCGAACTTGGATCTTGAATTCTTGAGCCGCTAGAGGGCGCAATTCTCATCCGACTGGAATGTAAATTTTGCACGAAGTATTTTGTTATGACTTCCAACAACTGTGCTGAGTGTGGTTGAAATCGGTCTTTAAGCTGATATAGCTGTCATATAAACCGATCTGGAGTCTTGATATGTGGGGTCTTGACCTCCAGAGGGAGCCTCAAGATGTCCGATTTGGCTGAAATTTTGCACAACCTGTTAGGTTATTACTTCCAAAAACTGTGCTAAGTATGTTTTAATTCGGTTTATAACCTGATATAGCTGCCATATAAACCGATCTTAGATCTTGATTACTTGAATCGGACACAATTTTCATCCGATTTGGCTGAAATTGTGAAAGAGGTGTTTTGTTATGACTTCTAATAATTGTGTCAAATATGGTTCAAATCGATCAATAACCTGATATAGCTGCCATATAAACCGATCTGGGATCTTGGGACTTCTTCAGCCTCCAGAGGGCGTAATTATTATCCGATTTGGTTGAAATCTTGTACAACGGCTTCTTCCATGACCTTCAACATACGTTTGTAATATGGTCTGAATCGGTCTTTAGCCTGATAGAGCTCAAATAAAAACCGATCTTTCTATTTTACTTCTTGAGCCCCTAAAGGTCGCAATTCTTACACGAATTGGCTGAAATTTTACACAATGACTTCTACTACAACCATGGTCTCCAACATTCAATTCAATTATGGTCCGAATCGGACCATAACTTGACATAGCTCCTATATTAAATTAATTCTTTTTTTATCCTTTGTTTGAGATACCCGGAAAAGAACTCGACAAATGCGATCTATGGCGGAGGGTATATAAGATTCGACGCGGCCGAACTTAGCTCGCTTTTCCTTTTTTAATTTGCCCGGTTGTATAAGGCGTTTTGACAGTTGATACCATCCATTATGTCCTATTTCCATTTACTGCCAGACCCATTTTGAACGATACTCGTTCGATTCTTTCAAAGGCTGCAGTTACAACTTACGGTGACTTTATACTGACTCCTGTACAGCTCACTTAACAGTTACACTCACGACTTTTCCAGGTGCAGATCCGCAAATCATAGTCCTTTTTTCGTTTGCGTGGGTCATCAACATTGGGGGGTCCGTTTTTATACCCACCACCGAAGGATGGGGGTATATTCATTTTGTCATTCCGTTTGCAACACATCGAAATATCCATTTCCGACCCTATAAAGTATATATTCTTGATCAGCGTAAAAATCTAAGACGATCTAGCCATGTCCGTCCGTCTGTCCGTCTCTCCGTCTGTCTGTTGAAATCACGCTACAGTCTTTAAAAATAGAGATATTGAGCTGAAATTTTGAACAGATTCTTTTTTTGTCCATAAGCAGGTTAAGTTCGAAGATGGGCTATATCGGACTATATCTTGATATAGCCCCCATATAGACCGATCCGCCGATTTAGGGTCTTAGGCCCATAAAATCCACATTTATTATCCGATTTTGTTGAAATTTGGGACAGTGAGTTGCATTAGGCCCTTCGACATCCTTCGTCAATTTGGCTCAGATCGGTCCAGATTTAGATATAGCTGCCAAATAGATGGATCCTCCGATTTAGGGTCTTAGACCCATAAAAGCCACATTTATTATCCGATTTTGCTAAAATTTGGGACAGTGAGTTGTCTTAGGCCCTTCAACATCCTTTGGCTCAGATCGGTCCATATTTGGATATAGCTGCCATATAGACCGATCCTCCAATTTAGGGTCTTAGGCCAATAAAAGCTACATTTATTATCCGATTTTGCTGAAACTTAGGACAGTGAGTTTTCTTAGGCCGTTCAACGTCCTCCATTAATATGACTCAGATCGGTTTAGATTTGGATATAGATGCCATATAGACCGATCCTCCGATTTAGGGTCATAGGCCCATAAAAGCTACATTTATTATCCGATTTTGCTGAAATTAAGAAAAGCAAGTTGTGTTAGGCCCTCCGACGTCCTCCATCAATTTGGCTCAGATCGGTTTAGATTTGGAAATAGCTGCCATATAGACCGATCCTCCAATTTAGGGTCTTAGGCCCATAAAAGCTAAATTTATTATTCGATTTTGCTGAAATTTGCGACAGTGAGTTGTCTTAGGCCCTTCAATTTCCTCCGTTAATATGATTTAGATTGGGTTAGATTTGGATATAGCTGCCATATAGACCGATCCTCCGATTTAGGGTCATAGGCCCATAAAAGCTACATTTATTATCCGATTTTGCTGAAATTTGGGACAGTGCGTTGTCTTGGGCTCTCCGACGTCCTCCATCAATTTGGCTCAAAACGGTCCAGATTTGGATATAGCTGCCATATAGACCGATCCTCCAATTTAGGGTCTTAGGCCCATAAAAGCTAAATTTATTATCTGATTTTGCTGAAATTTGGGACAGTGAGTTGTCTTAAGCCCTTCGATATCCTCCGTTAATATGACTCAGATCGGCTTAGATTTGGATATAGCTGCCATATAGACCGATCCTCCGATTTAGGGTCATAGGCCCATAAAAGCTACATTTATTATCCGATTTTGCTGAAATTTGGGACAGTGCGTTGCCTTAGGCCCTCCGACGTCCTCCATCAATTTGGCTCAGATCGGTTTAGATTTGGAAATAGCTACCATATAGACTGATCCTCCGATTTGTGGTCTTAGGCCATTTAGAGGCGCATTTATTGTCCGATGTCGCCGAAATTTGAGACAGTAAGTTAAGTTAAGCCCCTTGACATACCTCTGCATTATCGCACAGATCGGTCTAGATTTGGATATAGCTGCCATATAGACCGATCTCTCGGTTTTAGGTTTTGGGGCCATAAAAAGCGCATTTATTGTCCGATGTTGCCGAAATTTGGGACAAAGAGTTAAGTTAAGCCCCTCCACATATTTCTGCTATGGGACATAAGGTATGAGTTTTGCAACGGATTTTGACGAAAGGTGGTTTACATATATACCCGAGTTGGTGGGTATCCAAAGTTCGGCCCGGCCGAACTTAGCGCCTTTTTACTTGTTACTATTCCTTTGTTTCTCATAGTAGTTCTCTTATTTTTCCGGGTGCGGGTTACTGGCCCAGCACCCCAACCGCGTGGGTTTTGTGGGATTGCACATGTATCCCTCGTTGTGGCGAGTCGTTTGCTCCAAGATCCGACGCTCGCCTCCAGCCGCCCCTAACCTGGGAACAGACGCTGATGTTGGCCATTGGTTATTTGAAGGCGCCAATAACTCGCCTTGTAATCTCGAGTATCATTGGCACTCAGTAAGAGCCAGTGCCATCTGACTAGTCACTGCGACTCTTCTCTCGAAAATCGCTGACTGCCCGCGGCCGCATTTGCTGCTACTCTGCATAAAAACGGAGTTTTCCACCATCCGCAACCTGTGGACGCGCCCGGTAGCTTTCAGTCTCGTGATAACGATGGACACCATACAAGTCGGAGCTCAAAGTTCCAGCCTGTGTGGTGCTCATAGTTATCCCGTATCGACCGGGTCAGATTTAGATATAGCTCCCATATATATGTATGGCCCGATTTGCATTCAAAATGTCCTTCAAATTATCCACAAATTTAAGTTCCCTTTTGCCTTTCTTATAAAGCTTTTCTAATTTATAAGCCAATTAACTACAATTTACTATTCATGTTCAGGCTTTGATTTTTAATTGTTTCTGTCTCCCCATGGATTTGTCTAACTTTCGTTTATAACCAAATTTTATTGATTTTTTTTTGTCTTTTCACCCAAGGACTCTTTATTGATTTACAAGCACAAATCCTTTGTGCGACTACGGAAGGGAGGGAGTTGTCATAATGCTGAAAGAATTTCATTAATTGCCTAAAATCTTGGCATGCGTGTAATGTGGCAAATCTTTATTTATTCATAACTAAATAAGCCATAGAAATTCCCACAAAGATCCTTTCATTTATTCATTTATTCCGCCAAGGCATTCATTCATTCCTTCCTTCCATCCTTGCTGCTTTGGCGTGTACAAACAATCAGAACGAAGCTGTGAAACAAAAGCTGTGATAGTTAATTAAGACCTTTGAGGATATTGTCCGCAAAGATTTGCCTCCTTTTGTGTGTGCGAGGGTTTTGTGGTTTTGTGTCTAACGGATGTCGCCCAAAACTTTCATCGGATTGTGTAGAAATAATAAATTACAGAATATTGCTTTTAGTCGTGGTTTGTGTGCGGCTGTGGCTGTGACTGTGCCTTTAAGTGTGGATGGAAAATTTAATTCATCTCTGTGTTTGTGTTGTAATTAATAACCACACTTTTGCTTAAGCCTCCCATAAGGCCAGCACCACCACATTATCCTATGATGGATTTGTAATAATAACCAGAAACGATGAATTGCCAATATAAAATCAATTTTTATTGATCGAAATCCACACTCTAACACAAATATCAGAGGTCCTTTGAAAGCACCTCCTTAAAGTTTCTTTAGCCTACTTATGAGAAAAACAATCCCAGAGAATTCTGCTATAAATACGAAAATAGTTTCGGTTTTCTGTAAAACCTACCCCGACTGGCCTTTAAGTGTTTTGGTTTCTATTCCATAGCTCAATTGGTGGGCGTCCTGTCTGCATGTCCTTGGCGCTCAATAAACTTAGGCAAATAAAGTTGTCAGCAAGTTGTTGGCAACAAAATAAATGTCAGTTACTTAACTTTACATCTAAATCATCGTCTAGCAGTCATTGTGAATGTCTTGCTATTTTAGCCTTACGAACTGGCCACAAATAAATGAGGGTTTTCTCAGGGACAGGACTACCCAAATAGTTAAAAACTTAGGACCAACATCAGTTGATAAGGAGGAGTTTTCCAAAATATATGGAAAAATTGGAAAATCAAGTTTCGTTAACTTAACTTAAAATATTAAAAATTAAATCTTGACCATATTTTTAAGTATTTTCAAGGCCCACGTGTTTGGGAATCCCTGGGTTCAGTGTTTCATTATTCGAAAATCACTATTTGGTAAAGACATGAAAAAAGGATACCAAACTAGCAGTCTTGTCTGTAACTTTCTCGTTTATTATCTGCCTGACTAGGAGTGTGCGTCAATGTGTGCGTGGGTTTTGTGAAGAAACTGACAAGAAAAAGTTTCTAATTGCCAAAATATGTAGAGTGAAATGGTATGAAAAAAAAAATCTGTAAGTTCCTTAACTGTTTAACCAAACTTATTTTAGGCTAGCACACACACACACACACCACCCACATACCCGAAGATGAAAGCAAAAAGGGTTGTAAAAATAACAGCAAAAAAAAAACAGTAAGGAAAGGCAAAAGTTGGGCGGTGCCGACTGTATAATACTCTACATTTGCCCTATAAATACATAGTTTCAAGTACCAAGGGTACTTTTAAGTACCAAGGGTACTTTTAAGTACCAGGGGTACTTTTAAGTACCAGAGGTACTTTTAAGTACTAGGGGTACTTTTAAGTATCAGAGGTACTTTTAAGTACCAGGGGTACTTTTAAGTACCAGGGGTACTTTTAAGTACCAAGAGTACTTTTAAGTACCAAGGATACTTTTAAGTACCAAGGGTACTTTGAGGTACCAAAGGTACTTTGAAGTACCAAGGGTACTTTTAAGTTCCAAGAGAACTTTTAAGTATCAATGGTACTTTTAAGTACTAAGGGTACTTTTAAGTACCAAGGTTATTTTTAAGTACCAAGGGTACTTTTAAGAACAAAGGGTACTTGTAAGTACCAAGGGTACTTTTAAGTACTAAGGGTACTTTTAAGTACTAAGGTTATTTTTAAGTACCAAGGGTACTTTTAAGAACAAAGGGTACTTGTAAATACCAAGGGTACTTTTAAGTACCAGAGTCACTTTGAAGTACCAAAAGTACTTTGAAGTACCAAAGGTACATTTAAGTACCAAGGGTACTTTTAAGTACCAAGGGTACTTTTAAGTACCAAGGGTACTTTTAAGTACCAAGGGTACTTTTAAGTACCAAGGGTTCTTTTAAGTACCAAGGGTACTTTTAAGTACCAAGGGTACTTTTAAGTACCAAGGGTACTTTTAAGTACCAAGGGTACTTTTAAGTACCAAGGGTACTTTTAAGCACATCAATATATTGTTTTAAGATCCCATAAAGTAAAGGGTTATAATATCCTCCACCATTGGATGGTGGTATACTAATTTCGTCATTCTGTTTGTAACACCTCGGAATATGCGTCTAAGACCCCATAAAGTATATATATTCTTGATCGTCGTGACATTTTAAGTCGAACTAGCTATGTCCGTCCGTCTGTCCGTACGTCCGTTTGTCCGTCCGTGTGTCTGTCGAAAGCACGTTGACTTTCGAAGGTGTAAGGCTAACCGCTTGAAATTTTGCACAAATAGTTCTTATAGGAGTAGGTCGGTTGGGATTGTAAATGGGCAATATACGTCCATGTTTTGATATAGTTGCCATATAAACCGATCTTGGCTCTTGATTTCTTGGGTCTCTAGAGGGCGCAATTCTGGTCCGATTTGACTGAACGTGGTGTTTTGATGTCACTTCCAACAACTGTGCGAAGTATGGTTTAAATCGGTCCATAACCTGATATAGCTCCCTTAGAAACCGATCTTGGGTCTTGACTTCTTGAGCTTTTAGAAGGCGGAATTCTTATCCAATTTGACAGAGATTTTGTACATGGTGTTTTGATATCACTTCCAACAATTGTGCGAAGTATGGTTCAAATCGGTCCATAACCTGATGTAGCTGCTATATAAACCGGTCTTGGGTCTTGACTTCTTGGGTCTCTAGAGGGCGCGATTCTTGCCCGATTTGACTGAAATTTTGCACATGGTGTTCTGATATCACTTCCAACAACTCCGCTAAGTATGGCTTAAATCGGTCCATAACCTGATATAGCTGCCATTTAATCCGATCTTGGGTCTTGACTTCTTGGGTCTCTAGAGGGCGCAATTCTTGCCCGATTTGACTGAAATTTTGCACACGGTGTTCTGATGTCACTTCCAATAACTGCGATTAGTATGGTTTTAATCGGTTCATTACCCGATATAGCTGCCGTATAAGCCGATCTTGGGTCTTGACTTCTTGAGCTTTTAGAAGGCGGAATTCTTATCCAATTTGGCTGAGATTTTGCACATGGTGTTTTGATATCACTTCCAACAACTGTGCGAGGTATGGTTCAAATCGGTCCATAAACTGATGTAGCTGCTATATAAACCGATCTTGGGTCTTGACTTCTTGAGCCTCTAGAGGGCGCTGTTCTTATCCGAGTTGAATGAATTTTTGGACGAAGTATTTTGTTATGATATCAAACCGGATCATGTCTTGATATCGCTCTAATAGCAGAGCAAATCTTTTCGTATATCATTTTTTGCCTAAGAAGAGATGCCGGGAAAAGAACTCGGCAGATGCGATTCATTGTGGAGGGTATATAAGATTCGGCCCGGCCGAACGTAGCACGCTCTTACTTGTTTGAACTATTTTTGTAATTCATTTTTATGTTTTCGCCTATTTGATTCCAGTTTTACTATCCATAGTTGTCCACATTTAAAGATGTTCGATTTTTTTACCCTTTAATAGTTCCTACCAACAATTAACCTAGTTATGATGCAAAATAAGGTAAACTTTTCTACATGCTGCACAGACATAACAGTTCTCATTGCACAGGTATGACATGCAAACTCTATAGGCAATGATGCGCACTTGTTTTTCCATGGAATGCAAACAACTGAAACAACATTTTCGAAAGGAACATATTTTATTGGAAAGCATTAAAAAGTTCATGGATTTATTCTTTTGAAGTTTGCTTCGAAAGGTAATCCCAAAAGTTGGCAATACATTCTAAGTGGGCTACAGCGCATAAGCCCATAACTATGCAAATTTATTTTAGGCAAGGCTTTATGGCTCTGGAACTATTTTCTCACAAAAATTCTGTTGCAACTTTCTCATAAAAGCTTTTTGCAGTATTTTTTTTTTCAAAAAAGAAACAAACTCAACAAAATTTGTGTTCTCTCTCACTCTAAAACAGCCTTTAAATGCTTAAAGTTAGCAAAAACACAAGGCCAGACACAGTTTTAAAACAAAACTCGCCTCAAGAACCCACAGCCATAAATTTTATTTTACACTGATAAGCAAAAAATGACTTGAATAAAAAAAAAAACACAATCGAGGACAAAAACAAAGTCATGGCAGAAAAGAGAGAAAGTGTTAATGGATTTTAAGGTCAAAAATTATGGTTGTTTTGAAATAGTTTCCCATGAATGTCACTGCACAATAAATGAAGTAAAAAAAAATATGTAAGCCTTGAGCTTACACCTGCATCTATGCGTAAATTGCATTGCCACTAGAGCGTCTGGTTTGGAAAACAATAGCCGTCATAAGTTCTATAAAATATGTACAGCCAAGCTTTGTTGCTATCCTTTGCACACATGTATGCATTGTTATCAGGAAAGTGTCAAACACCACCATAATTTTACATAATTAAATCAATAAGGATAGGCTAAAGTCGGGCGTAGCCGCCTATATAATACCCTAGACCATCGAGTCCACATACTACTTTTTGTATAGAGAACCTATGTCTGGAGATGGGCGATACCCAAAAGGTATTTACCCGGTAAATAGGGTAAATACTCGGTTTTTTTTCCATTTATAACCAAAAGCAGGGTATTTATAATTTTGCGGGTATATTAGGTGCAAAAACATTTTCCAAACCATTTTTATGATTGCGTATTCTTTGTTTATAAACCTGACCTTCTGATCTCACAAAATGGAATTTTAATGGTATATAGCCGACATATGGACCAATCTCCAAGACCAAGAGCGTGCAGATCTTAATCCGCCCCATGCCACTATGGACATACACCTAAGCCAGTAATCGGCTTGTTGTGAGCTCTAAAAACTAGAAAGTAACCTCTGAGAAGAGCAATTTAAGTTTAGGGCTACTACTTACAAAATCCTTCATTGTTTTCAATACCACTCCACTATGTTGGTTCATGTCTGATATTGTGGTCGCCACCTAAGTACCGGTATCTGTTGGACGCGAAAGCCGGGCAATGACAAAGGAAATGCTCCAACGTCTCATCATCTTCCCCGCATGCCCTACACATGCTACCACTTGCCGCACCGATTTTACATAAGTGAGCTCGTAGTCCCATGTGTCCCGTTATGATACCAAGAGCTATACTGACCTCCTTCTTGCTTCCTTTCAGTAATAGCCTCGTCTTTTCACGATCTGGATCCCCCCATAGGATTTTAACCGTCCTACCGACCGTTTGGCTGTTCCACAATGCTGCATGCGCATTCGTCGCCCACTCCCTTAACCGAGTTAACCAAGTTTATTGACGGCAGTCCTCTGGCCTTCACCGCCAAATCGTCTGCCCTTTCATTTCCCCTTAATCTGTTATATATCTGGCACCCAAACGATGCGGATCGTGCCATCCTCAGAGAAGGCGTTAATCTCCTTCTTACACTGCAAAACTGTTCGTGAACTTACCGACCTGGTTGTTATTGCCCTTATGGACATTTTACCGACGGTAAAGATATTCACACTCGACGTCCTCGCGTTAGCACCACACCACTTCACGCATTCCGTGATCGCCCGAATCTCCTCCAGCAGGACCATATTATGGTCAGGCAGTCTAAAACAGATCTCAGTCCTTGGGTTCTGAATTTAAACCCCCAGGCTCAATCTATCCTCTAGCTTTGATCCATGATAACTTGATCTTCCAGTTGGCAATACTAGGGTTCCGCCAATCCAAGACTGTGTCGATGGCAGCAGTGCCTCGCACTCGACTTCAAGGTTCAACTCAGGTATCCGATGGGAAAACTCTTCCCTTCCTTGCAGGTTTCCTATCATCACTTCGATTATACATTATGAGCTGCTTCCATCCTCTATCCATTCTCCCATCACCTTAAGTCTCATGGCCGCAATGGGTGCCTCACATTTAATCTGTATGTCAATGGGTCGGATATCTAGAATAGTCTCCAGTGCCCTAGTGGGTGTGGTCCTTATCGCTCCGCCTATGCCAAGACAACATGTTCTCTAAACATGTTTCATGGTTCTAATGTTGCACGTTTTCTCCATAGCAAAGGCAAATTTTGCCCATGAACATTCCACTCGGGAACGGGGGCAAACTTCTCACACATATCAATGAGTGCAGTCCGATTCAAGTTTAAGCTCAATGATAAGGGGACTACTTTTTATAGCCGAGTCACAACGTTGTGCCGCAGTGCGACACTTCTTTGGAGAGAAGTTTTACATGGCATAGTACCTCACAAATGTTGTAATCATAAGGAGGAGAAAACCGCCGCTGAAATTTTTGTCTGATGAGCTCCCCAGGATTCGAACCCAGGCGTTCAGCGTCATAGGCGGACATGATAACCTCAGCGCTACGGTGGCCTTTTTTCCCCATAGCAGTCCACCAAACTAATGAGACGGAAGTAAGTGTTGGTCTAATCACGCTCCTGTAGAGCCAGTGGGCTATCCTCGGGTTTAGGCCCCATTTCGAGCCTACGGCCCGCCTTCATAGTGCCCAACATCTTTGAGCCTTCTCAACATGCTCCTGGATAGACAGTTTCCCGTCTAAGATCACGCCAAAGTATTTGACCTTATCAGATCGTCAGACGAAATCGTCTTATTGGGGAAGCGTGGTGCGACAAATTGGCCCATCTACGTGTTCCTCGTGAACAGGTATATTTCAGTCTTCTTTGGGTTAACATTGAGACCCCTGGGTCTAGCCCAGTCATATGCCATATACAAGACCCTTTCGGGCTCTCTGCATAGCTGGTTTAGATCCTTACCCGTAAGAAGTATTATAACATCGTTTGCATAGCAGAAGGGTTCGAATCCCTTCGACATGTAACTTGATGACAAGAACACATGGCCAGACAGACAGACGGATATAGATCAAGCGAATCAGAAAGTAATCTAAGCCGTTCAGTATACCTATCGATGGGTCTAGCTCTTCTCCTTCTAAGCGTTGCAAGCAAATGTTCAAATTTTATAATACCCTAAACAACAGTGATGGTGTAGGGTATCAACAAAAGCTACAATGCTCACGAACCAAAATCGTATGTTGTTAAATGATATCATGAAAAATGTATCACAAATGTGCTTGTCATGCCTTTTGTTCTGGCGCAACTGACACATGTTAAATTGCGATAATTTCCCCATTTTATCATACCATAATGATGACCTTAAACGTTCATGGTTGTGATAATGAGATCCTGTTATTGTCATTATTCAATATATAGTAAGCCTAAAGGTAGGCAACAGATATTAACATGTAGAATCCTTGAGGAGCTTGAAACTATTTATGTCACCAGGACCTGATGGAATATTTCCGGCGTTACTGCAGAAGGATCCGAACGAGCTATGCAGAAGGGTCGAAAGCGTCTTGCATATGGCATATGACTGGGCTAGACCCAGAGGTCTCAATGTTAACCCAGAGAAGACTGAAATATGCCTGTTCACGAGGAAGACGAAGGTAGTCCAAATTAACACACCACGTTTCCTCAATAAGACGATATCGATATCTGACAAGGTCAAATACTTAGGTGTGATCTTGGACAGGAAACTGAATTGGAAGTGTTACATTCAGGGGCGTACTGAGAAGGCTCCCAGATGTTGGGCACTATATAGACAGGCCGTAAGCTCGAAATGGGGCCTGAATCCTAGAATAGTCCACTGGCTCTACAGGAGTGTGATTAGACCAATAATTACTTACGCCTCAGTAGTTTGGCGGACTGCTTTGGAGAAAAAGTGCAACGTAATTACCAAACAACAGGTTCAGAGAATATGTTGTCTTGGAATATGCGAAGCGATGAGGACCACGCCCACTAGGGTACTGGAGACTATCATAGATATCCGACCCATTGACATACAGATTAAGTGTGAGGCAACCACTGCGGCTATGAGACTTAAGGCGATGGGAGAATGGATTGAGGATGGAAGCAGCTCATCATATATAATCGAGGTGATGATAGGAAACCTGGAAGGAAGGGAGGCCACCATTGTGCAGAGGTTAGCATGTCCGCGTATGACGCTGAACGCCTGGGTTCGAATCCAGGCGAGACCATCAGAAAAAAATTTCTGCGTTGGTTTTCCCCTCCTAATGCTGGCAACATTTGTGAGGTACTATGCTATGTAAAACTTCTCTCCAAAGAGGTATCGCACTGCGACACGCCGTTCGGACTCGGCTATAAAAATGAGGCCCCTTATCATAGGGCTTAAAACTTGAATCGGACTGCACTCGTAGACAAAATTTGCATTTTTGGACGGAAGGGAAGAAGTTTCCGATCGAATACCTGAGATGAACCTTGAAGTCGAGTGCGAAGCACTGCTGCCATCGGCACAGTCTTGGAATGACGGAACCCTAGTATTGCCGTCTGGAAGATTATGTTACACGGATGGATCAAAGCTAGAGGACAGAGTGGGCCTGGGGGTTTACATTGAGAGCCCAGGGACTGAGATCTGGTTTAGACTGTCTGGTCAGAATACGGTCTTGCAGGCGGAGATCCGGGCGATCACGGAATGCGTGAAGTGGTGTGGCGCTAACGCGAGGCGAGTGTGAACATCTTTACCGACAGTAAAATTGCCATAAGGGCAATAACAACCAGGACGGTAAGGTCACGGACAGTCTTGCAGTGTGAGAAGGAGATTAACGTCTTCTCTGAGGATGGCAAAAACCCCATCGTTTGGGTGCCAGGCCATAACGGTGTAGGGGGGAATGAAAGGGCAGACGATTTGGCGGTGGAGGCCAGAGGACTTGGTTAACCCGAAACCTTTTGGGTCGCCGCAGTCCGAGTTAAGGGAGTGGGCGACCAAAGCGCATCCATCATTGTGGAACAGCGAAACGGTCGATAGGAAGGCGAAAATCCTATGGGGGTATCCAGATCGTGAGTAGACGAGGCTATTACTGATAGGAAGCAAGAAAGAAGTCAGTGTAGCTCTTGGTATCATAACGGGACACATAGGACTACGAGCTCACTTATGTAAAATTGGTGCGGCAAGTGGTAGCATGTGTAGGGCATGCGGGGAAGATGATGAGACGTTGGAGCATTGCCCGGCTTTCGCGTCTATCAGATACCGGTACTTAGGTGGCGACCACAATATCAGACATGAACCAACTTAGGGGAGTAGTATTTAAAACAATTAAGGATTTTGTATGTAACACGGAATACCTGACTTAAAATTTTCTTTTTAGACGTTACTTTAAAGTTTTTGGAGGGCACAGTAAGCCGATTGCTGGCTTAGGTGTATATCCATAGTGGCTTGGGGCGGATTAATATCTGCACCCTATTTTCTAACCCTAACTACTGCAGAAGATGGCCCCTTATCTGGCGTCCAATCTGGCCACTATTTTCACTGCGTTCCTAGCACTTACATATATTCCGAAAGCCTAGGCGCGACGATACGAAAGTTTTAAGGAATAGATGAGATTTCTGATTTGATACATAAAACGACACCTGAAGTTGAGTGCGAGGCACTGCCGCCAGCGTCACAGTCTTGGATTAAAAGAACTCTGGTATTGCCATTCGGAAAATCATGCTACACAAATCGATCAAAGCTAGAGGGCAGTGTGGGTCTGGTGATCTACATTGAGAATACATGGACTGAGATTGGGAAAGATTATGAGACATTGGAGAATTTCTTATGCCATTGCACGGCTTTCGCGGCTGACAAACATCAGCACTTAGGTGGTGACACAATACCAGTCAGTCATGGATGAACTTAGGGGCGTGATATGGACAACCATAAAGGATTTTGTAAGTAGCACATGACTTAGTGGAATGTTCATACATGACTTTTACTATACCCTCCACCATAGGATGGGGGTATATTAATATCGTCATTCTATTTGTAACTTCTCGAAATATTCGTCTAAGACCCCATAAAGTATATTTATTCCTGATCGTCATAAAATTTTATGTCGATTTAGCCATGTCCGTCCGTCTGTCCGTCCGTCTGTCCGTCCGTCTGTCCGTCCGTCTGTCCGTCCGTCTGTCCGTCCGTCTGTCCGTCCGTCTGTCCGTCCGTCTGTCTGTGTGTCTGTCCATCTGTCCGTCCGTCTGTCCGTCCGTCTGTCTGTCCGTCCGTCTGTCCGTCCGTCCATCCGTCCGTCTGTCCGTTTGTCCGTCTGTCCGTTTGTCCGTCTGTCCGTTGGTCCGTCTGTCCGTCCGTCTGAAATTTTGCACAAATATTTCTTAATTGTGTAGGTCGGTTGGGTTTGTAAATGGGCCATATCGGTCAATGTTTTGATATAGCTGCCATATAAACCGATCAAGGGTCTTGACTTCTTGAGCCTCTAGAGGGCGCAATTTTTACCCGATTGAAATGAAATTTTGCACAACGTGTTTTGTTATGACTTTCAAAATCTGTGCTGAGTATGATGGAAATCGGTGCATAACCTGATATAGCTGCCATATAAACCGATCTTGGGTCTTGACTTCTTGAGACTCTTGAGGGCGCAATTCTCGTCGGTCTTGACTTCTTGGACCTCTAGAGGGCGCAATTACTATCCGATATGGCTGAAATTTGCATGAGGTGTTTTGTGATGACGTTCAACAGCTGTGTTGAGTATGATTTAAATCGGTTCATAACCTGATATAGCTGCCATTTAAACCGATCAAGGGTCTTGACTTCTTGAGCCTCTAGAGGGCGCAATTTTTACCCGATTGGAATGAAATTTTGCACAATGTGTTTTCTTATGATTTCCAACAACCGTGCCAATTATGGTTCAAATGGGTCCATATCCTGATATAGCTGCCATATAAACCGATCTTGGGTCTTGACTTCTTGAGACTCTTGAGGGCGCAATTCTCGTCGGTCTTGACTTCTTGGGCCTCTAGAGGGCGCAATTACTATCCGATATGGCTGAAATTTGCATATGGTGTTTTGTGTTGACGTTCAACAGCTGTGTTGAGTATGATTTAAATCGGTGCATAACCTGATATAGCTGCCATATAAACCGATCTGGGATCTTGACTTCTAGAGCCACTACATGGCGCAATTATTATCCGATTCAGATGAAATTTTGCGTGGAGTGTTTTGTTATGACTTTCAACATCTGTGCTGAGTATGATGGAAATCGGTGCATAACCTAATGTAGCAGCCATATAAACCTATCTGGGGTCTTGACTTCTTGAGCCTCTAGAGGGCGCAATTCTCATCCGATTTGACTGAAATTTTTCACGTAGTGTTTTGGTATCACTTCCAACAACTGTGCTAATTATGATTTAAATCGGTGCATAACCTGATGTTACTGCCGTATAAACCGACCTGGGGTCTTGACTTCTTCAGCCTCTAGAGGGCGCAATTATTATCCGATTTGGCTGAAATTTAGCATGAGGCGCAAATCGCTACATAACCTGATATAGCTGCCATATAAACCGATCTGGGATCTTGACTTCTTGAGCCTCTAGAGGGCGCAATTCTCATCTGATTTGGAAGAAATTTTCTACAACGGCTTCTCCCATGATACCCACATACGTGTCGAATATGGTCTGAATCGATCAATAGCTTGATACAGCTCCCATATAAACCGATCTCCCGATTTTGCTTCTTGAGCCCCTTCAAGACTCAATTCTTATCCGAATGAACTGAAATTTTACACAATGACTTCTACAATGTTCAGCATTCAATTCGTTTATGGTCCGAATCTGACTATATCTTGATATAGCTCCAATAGCATAATAGTTCTTATTCAATTTTCTTTGTTTGTCTAAAAAGAGATACCGCCTATAGAACTCGACAAATGCGATCTATGGTGGAGGGTATATAAGATTTGGCCCGGCCGAACTTAGCACGCTTTTACTTGTTTTTCCTAAGTTTGGTTAGGTAAGGTTTAAGTGGCAGTCTGCCATCAGACTCACTTAGACTTTTACGTCGATTGTGATACCACAGGAGCAGGAGAAGGAAGATGCCTTCTACTTCCTACCGTTGAACCATTCAGATCGCTTTGAAAAGCTCAACAACTTGCGAATGTTCACATTATTTTAATCAATCAACTTCTCAAAGAAGTGGGAACCTAAAGTGAAACTCCTTCTGACTGCCAGTGCGGGAGGCACACGGCAGATGTTCTGTAGTCTCTTCTTCCACGAAGTTCTCACAGCTTCTGCAAAAATCGTTACTGGCAACCTTCAGTCTGCCAACATGTTTTCCGAGCAGACAGTGTCCCAACATGACGCACACAATGGCTGAGATGTCTGTTATAGTCATCGAAAGCAATTTCGTAGACCTCTTCAAGTCTAGGCTCGGGCACATCATTTTGGAATGCTCACATCAGTGTGTTTGTGTTTCCTTAGTTAGGTCGGCTGCTTTTGGGACCATCCTCGTATCGTCCCCTCTCTCACCATCATAATCATATTCATTATTATAAATATAAAGTAAAAACATTGCTCTTGTCTCCCTTGCCATATATGAGCCAGTATATTTTAATCCCCTCACAACATAGTAAATTTACACATTGCAACACAACAGAAACAACTTAAAACGAAACCCTACAGTTCCCATAACTACCAAGCCAACTAAAAGTATGCTATGCTCTATGCTTGAGAAACTTTTACTAAAAATTATGAGTTTCTTGATGCTTTGCCTTAAAAATTATCACCCGGTTCATATTTCATGTTGTAACTCAAAACTCTCTTGCAAAGTTCACAACAGAGGAGGAAGCAATGGCTTTAAATTTATATAAAAGTGTCAAAAATATGTTACAAATTAAACCTTAATTATAGTTAATGGTACGACCCTAGCGAAATGTCTGCTATAGAGTCTTAATTGATTTTTTTTTATTGTGTATTTTAAGCCCTTATTAAATTTCTTATTAAGTTATGTCACAATTCAAGTGCAAGGACATTTGGGGAAGCCTAAATCAAGCGCACCTTATTTGTCCAACTTATCATCACTTTTGGTTGTGAGTATAGGTGCATATGTGCGAAAAGAAATTTACGTAAATTCTAAAAACTCTTTGGAAAATTTGTTAAATTTCCATCAGAGCAGAGCGTGGTCCGAACATATACTAAAACTAGACAGACAACACCAGTTGTGGTTGCGTGTAGGAGAAACAAATTGAAAATGAAACAAATAGTTCAATTTGTAAGTAACCAGTGTTGCCAAAGTATTTCACTTTTTTTATACCCACCACCGAAAGATGGGGGTATATTCATTTTGTCATTCCGTTTGCAACACATCGAAATATCCCTTTCCGACCCTATATAGTATAGAATATTCTTGATCAGCGTAAAAATCTAAGACCATCTAGCCAAGTCCGTCCGTCTGTCTGTTGAAATCACGCTATAGTCTTTAAAAATAGAGATATTGAGCTGAAATTTTACACAGATTCTTTTTTTGTACATAAGCAGGTTAAGTTCGAAGATGGGCTATATCGGACTATATGTTGATCTAGCCCCCATATAGACCGATTCGCCGATTTAGGGTCTTAGGCCCATAAAAACCACATTTATTATCCAATTTTACTGAAATTTGGGACATTGAGTTGTGTTAGGCCCTTCGACATCTTTCGCCAATTTAACCCAGATCGGTCCAGATTTGGATATAGCTGCCATATAGACCGATCCTCCGATTTAAGGTCTAAGGCCCATAAAAGCCACATTTATTATCCGATTTCGCTGAAATTTGGGACAGTGAATTGTGTAAGGCCCATCGACATCCTTCGTTAATTTGGCTCAGATCGGTCCAGATTTGGATATAGCTGCCATATAGATCGATCCTCCGCTTTATGGTGTAAGGCCCATAATAGCCACATTCATTATCCGATTTTGATGAAATTCGGGGCAGTGAATTGTGTAAGGCCTATCGACATCCTTCGTTAATTTGGCTCAGATCGGTCCAGATTTGGATATAGCTGCCATATAGACCGATCCTTCGGTTTAGGGTCTTAGGCCCACAAAAGCCACATTTATTATCCGATTTTGATGAAATTCGGGGCAGTGAATTGTGTAAGGCCTATCGACATCCTTCGTTAATTTGGCTCAGATCGGTCCAGATTTGGATATAGCTGCCATATAGATCGATCCTCCGATTTATGGTGTAAGGCCCATAATAGCCACATTCATTATCCGATTTTGCTGAAATTTAGGACAGTGAGATATGTAAGGCCCTTTGACATATTTCTTTTTTTTGGTCCAGATCGGTTCAAATTTGGATATAGCTGCCATATAGACCGATTTCTTGATTTATGGTTTTGGGCCCATAAAGTGCTCAATTATTGCCCGATGTCCCCGAAATTTGGAACAGTGAGTTAAGTTAAGCCCCTTGACATACTTCTGCAATATCGTACAGATCGGTCCAGATTTGGATATAGCTGCCATATAGACCGATATCTTGGTTTTAGGTTTTGGGGCCATAAAAGACGCATTTATTGTCCGATGTCGCTGAAATTTGAGACAGTGAGTTTGGTTAGGCTCTTCGACGTCCTTCTTCAATTTTGCCCAGATCGGTCCAGATTTGAATATAGCTGCCATATAGACCGATCAATGGATTTAAGGTTTAGGGCCCATAAAAGAGGCATTTTTCGTCCGATTTCGCCGAAATTTGGGACAGTGCTTAGTGTTAGGCTCTTCGACATGTTTATTCAACTTGGCCCAAATCGGTCCAGATTTGGATATAGCTGCCATGTAGACCGATATCTCGATTTAAAGTCTTGGCCCCATAAAAGGCGCATTTATAATCCGATTTCACTGAAATTTGACACAGTGACTTATGTTCGGCTTTTCGACATCCGTGTCGTATATAGTTCAGATCGGTATGAGGTATATGAGTATAAGGTATAAAATTTTCACCGAATTTTGATGAAAGGTGGTTTACATATATACCCGAGGTGGTGGATATCCAAAGTTCGGCCCGGCCGAACTTAACGCCTTTTTACTTGTTTTATTTTATTTTTTTTTTTAATTTTATTTTATTTCATTTTACTTAAGATTATTAATTTTATTTTATTTTATTTTATTTTTTATTTTAATTTATTTTTTTTATTTTTTTCCTTTTATTTTATTTTATTTCATTTTATTTAATTTAATTTAATTTAATGGAATTTAATTTTATTTTATTTTATTTTATTTTATTTTATTTTATTTTATTTTATTTTATTTTATTTTGTTTTATTTTATTTTATTTTATTTTATATTATTTTATTTTATTTTATTTTATTTTATTTTATTTTATTTTATTTTATTTTATTTTTATTTTATTTATTTTATTATATTTTATTTTATTTTATTTTTTTATCTATTTAATTTTAATTTAATTTATTTTATTTAATTTTATACATTTTAGCTTATTTCGTTTATTTAGCACAGCGGCAACCCTGATTGTGTCAAATTTCTCACTGAGAAGCAATAAAATAAGAGAGCAATAAAATAAGAGATTAAGCTTTCCATACACCCTTGTTGCCATAACTAAACTCTCACTGGAATTATAATACCACACTCAATAACAAAAAATGAGAAAGAGCATGAGAGCAGTTATACTACACAGCAGTTTTACGATACCCTAGTTTAGTTGCAATGTGTTATACACTGGCTAACAACAAGTGTGTGTTGTGTAGCATTATTTTGAATGCCCTCAAAGACGACACCACTACCACCATCAAAAATTCATGCTCAACAATATTCCTTATTCAAATACTTTGGCAGTCAGTAAGGTCAGGATCGTAAACAATCATTGCTGTAAAAAGTTTTTTAATTAGAAATTTAAACGTGGGGTATTTTCGTTTTTTTTTTTTTTTCGTTATGAACTTGGATCAAATGTATTGAAAACAATTATGGAAAACAGCCTATAAACCTTGATGAAATTATTTCATTGTAATTAGGCAATAGCAGACTTTATAAAGTTCTCAGAAGTTTTAATTATAAATGTATTTTTAGATACCAACAAAAACACACTTCCAATAAATTTTAAAAACCAATAAAGACCATGATTAGACCATGGAAATTTAAAGAGATACAAGAAAAAATGTGTGGGGGCAGCAGCTGAGTTGTGAGATTGAACTGACGTCAGGTACGTTTTTCCAACATCTCTAGAAAAACAAAATGACAAATGATACAGGTCCTGTGTACAGTTTCCGTGCTTGCATTAAATAGTTGGTAATTCATATGGTTTAGACCTGAGATTATTTAGCACATCTCTCAATGGTTCGTGCATTAAAGCAATGAAAATCTGTTCTTTGGTATCCATCGCAATGTGTGTTGGCGTCTCGCTCCGGCGGACAATGATCTGAATAACCTCAACCATTGCTCTTTAACAATTCAAGTTTTCTGCGAGTGGTTAGTGGTGTCGTCATCGTCTCTCTTATTATATCCTACACAAACTTTTGCAAACTTTTGTTTGCAATGCAAAGGAGGAGTAGAACTAGGCCCATGGCATACCGATGGGCTTGGAATTACTTCTGAATTTAATTTAGCCATATCCGTCTGCCCCCGGCCGATACGGGATAACTATGAGCACCACACAGACTGGAACTTTAAGCTCCGACTTGTGTGTGTCCATCATTATCACAGGAAGCTTAGCTGAAAGCTACCGGGCGCGTCCACAGGTTACGCATGGTGGAAAGCTCCGTTTTTATGCGGAGTAGCTCCAAATGCGGCCACGGGCAGTCAGCGATTTTCGAGAGAAGAGTTTCAGTGACGAGTCAGGTAGCGAGTTATTGGCGCTTTCAAATAACCAATGGCCAACATCAGCGTCTGCAGCCAGGTTTGGGGCGACTGGAGGCCAGCGTCGGATCTTGGAGCAAGCGGCTCGCCCCAACGAGGGATACATGTGCAATCCCACAAAACCCATGCGGTTGGGGCGCTGGGCCAGTAACCCGCCCCCGGAAAACTATGAGAACTACCATGAAAAACAAAGGAATATTAAAAACGGACCCCCCCCAAACATTGACGACCCACGCAAACGAAAAAAGGACCATGATTTGCGGATCTGCACCTGGAATGTCCGCACTCTTTATAGAGAAGGTGCAGTATACGCGCTGGCGGATGTATTAGAGAAGTACAAGACAGATATTACCGCCTTACAGGAAGTGCGATGGACTGGGAATGGCGTCACTACAACACCAAACAGTGACGAACTATGCTATAGCTGCGATGTGGATTTGTGGTTATTCGGAGACTGGAACACCTTGTCTGCAGCTTTACTTCGGTGGAAGAGAGGCTAGCTACAATCCGCATAAAAGCCAAATTCTTCAACATCAGCCTTATTTATGCCCATGCCCCGAGGGAAGACAAAGACGAGCAGACCAAGGATATTTTCTACGAGCGCCTGAGGGAGAATATGACCGCTGCCCCGCCCATGATATTAAAATCATTCTGGGAGATTTTAATGCATTTTTGGTCAAACCGTCCGGAAGTTTAGCCTTCACGAAATAACGTCCACTAATGGGTTGAGGCTGATAGATTTTCCCGCGGCAAAAACATGGTAGTTAGTAACACCAGATTTCAACATAAAAATATTCACAAAGCCACATGGCTGTCACCCGATCAAAACACGATAAACCAAATTGATCACTTCGTGATGGAAGGAAGGCATTCATCCAGCGTGTCAGATGTACGATTGATCCGTGGAGCGAATATAGATTCGGATCGTTACCTTGTTGCAGCACGTTGGCACCGAGCCTTGCTCTGTAGGAGTTGAGGCGACAGCATCTTCCAGTACGTAATTGAGCCAGAACTACTCTTGCTGACCGGGGGAGGTCAATTTCTACAGGTGCAATGGGAGGCGGTCGTTCTCCAAGGACTACTGTCAGCCGGTAGCCAATAACCGCATCTGCTACCGTGTCTGCATGAATGTTATCTAGCTAGAACCGCTTGATATGCCGCTTGTTCTAGAGGTTCTCTCTTGTAGCGCTGAACTTCACGCTCTAGATCATGTTGATCAACCTCAAGGCTTCTGGGCACTGGATATCTATCCACAAGTCCAAAAGGTATTGCTTAGACAGCATTTAGTTATGTCTTAGCACTGGTAGGATCTTTGTCTCCTGGTGGTGGTGGTGGTCTACATGAGAACTGAGGCGACAGCCCGTCGCAGTTCGGATGGCGGCATTCTGACAGATCTGACTATAATTCCACTGCATGTCGCATAGCTGACGAGACCACACTGGCGCTGCATAACTTACCACAGTCTGGCCAATTGCTTTGTACGTGGTCAATAAGGTTTCTTTGTCTGCACCCCAAAAGCTGCCACCAAGTGACTTGAGGACCTTGTTTCTACTTTTGACTTTATCGCAAATTGCTGTGGCATGTAGGGAGAATGTGCAAGAGCTGTCAAATGTGATGCCAAGTATTTTGGGACCATCAAGGTCGGATTCGTTTCTCCATCGACCATTACAGTCAGCTCAGTATTCACCTCACGCGTATTTGAAGTGAACAATAGGGCTGAAGATTTGGTGGCAGATATCTTCAGATTTCTCGCAGCGAAATATGAGGCAAGTTCGTGCAGGTAAACGTTCAACCTATCGCAGATGTCAACAATGGGTGGGGGGCCTGATGCCATGATCGTACAATCGTCCGCATATGATACGATCTCTATGCCGTCTGGAGGGGTTGGAATGGAGGATAGGTAGAGGTTGAACAGTGCCAGAGATATCACCCCACCTTGGGGAACTCCCTGTTTCACTCTACGGTGTTTCGACTTCTTATCCCTAAATTCCATAAATGACTGGCGACCACACTGAGAAATTGGCGACCCTGCGTTGCAAGGCTGGCTGGAGGGACGTTTTGGGGATGTCCTCAAATAATTTGGCATGGCTGACCATTTCGAATGCCTTCGATAGGTCCAGTGCCTTGAGGGCCGTCCTATCACATGGCCTGGGCTGATTGAAGCCATCGCAAATGAGTGAGGTGATGGCATGCAAAGCTGTTGTTGTGCTATGCAGTCTTCGAAATCCATGTTGATGCTCGGCGAATGGAAATTCTCCTACGACGCTCAGGAGGAGTAATGCCTCCAGCGTCTTTGCCACTTGTGAGAGAAGGGAGATCGGTCTGTACGGCTCCCCCAAACTCAGGTCCTTTCCAGGCTTCAGTAGCGGGATCACTCTGCCCATTTTCCAGACATCGTGATCTATAAGAGTGCTCAAAGACAGGTTGAGGGCAGTAGTAAGGTACTCAACTCGAGATGAGTCCAGATTCTTCAACAATGTATAGATTCCATCGGGGCTCAACGCCTTTGGTGCCACGGATGATATTCGTAACTTCGCCAACGCTAAATTTTGATGGCTGTTTATCGGCTCGGTGACCACGAATACGCGGAATGGCTGTCCTCCTGTCTCTCTTGGGATGCACAATAAATTGATGGTGGAACAATGTGGCGCACTTCCTCGGATCAGTCACGTTTACGTCGCCAAAAGTGACTGAGGTCCTGTTATCCCTTCTACGGTGATTCGAGAGTGACTTACCAGTAAACCACAGCTTGCCCACAACCGGTGCCTAAGTTACATTGCTTCAAGTGTTCCAGCCACAAATTTCGCTTATGTTCGTTGACTACCCTGTTTATTTCCAGATTCATTTCACTGATTCTGGGGTTAGTGGGATCCATACCACGAATCTCATTGCGCTCGTCTGCGAGTACCACTGCTTGCGCCGCGAAAATGGGCGGCACTGGGGGTATTCGACCAGCTGGTATAAAACGAGCGGCTACTGCTTTAGTGATGTCTCAGAATTTCCTCTCGGCCACTAGCACAGCCGAGGGGGGTGCCAGTTCACTGAAGCGGCGATTGGTATACTCTCTGAAGCCAGCCCAATCGGCCTTCTTCTGATTGATAAACATGCGGCACTCAGAGGTTATGAAGTCGGTTTGTCGGTCGATGATGAGAATTATGGGGAGATGATGGTCTGATCCCAAAGAGATGACGGCTTGCTAGGATACTTCACTCAGGAGATCAGAGGATACAATGGAAATGTCTGGCGATTTGCTGCAACTCTTCGTAGTTCGAGTGGGGGCATCCTTATTCCACGCTGGTCGTTACCTAGGGGAGGATACCATGAAGAACCTGACGATTATGGCCAGATAGTATCCCCCTTATGTTGGGGTTGTAAGCTTGGCCATTATTTGGGACACAGCTACCAAATGGGGGTATGCACACGTTTGTATAGTTCTATCTCGGCAGTACCGACCCTGATTGCTATTCCCATGCACTCCATATAGGGGTTTGCCTGGCTCCGTCACTCAGGAGATCAGGGGATGCAATGGAGATGCCTGGCGAGCTGTTGCACCTCCTCGTAATTCGAATGGGGGCATCCTCATTCTTCGTGCAAACGTGGAGCTTTCAATCTGCTCTGCCATAGCTATGCCACGCAGGTCGTTACCTAGGGGAGAATGCCATGATGTGTGATGCGCATTAAAATTATGCCCAGATAGTAACCCACTTATGTCGGTATTGTAAGCTTGGCCATTAATCTGGACACAGCTACCAAATGGGGGTATGCACACGTTTGTATAGCTCTATCTCGGCAGTACCGACCCTGATTGCTATTCCCATGCACTCCATGTAGGGGTTTGGCTGGCTCCGTCATCAGGAGATCAGGGGATGCAATGGATTCACCAGCACCAGGCGCAGTCGAGCTGGGTCTATATTGCACGGAATGGTGTATCACGAAGGCCAATCCCCCACCTCCATTCCTTGAGCGATCCCTACGTAGCACATTGTAACCGTGACAACTGTGCAAGCTGCAGGTGTTGGTCAGCTTTGCCTCCTGGATCGCTGTGACCAGTATAACTTTCTGACTCATGAAACTGCTGCTTTAGTGATGTCTCAGAATTTCCTCTCGGCCACTAGCACAGCCGAGGGGGGTGCCAGTTCACTGAAGCGGCGATTGGTATACTCTCTGAAGCCAGCCCAATCGGCCTTCTTCTGATTGATAAACATGCGGCGCTCAGAGGTTATGAAGTCGACTGGTCGGTCGATGATGAGAATTATGGGGAGATGATGGTCTGATCCCAAAGAGATGACGGCTTGCTAGGATACTTCACTCAGGAGATCAGGGGATGCAATGGAGATGTGTGGCGATTTGCTGCAACTCCTCGTAGTTCGAGAGGGGGCATCCTTATTCTTCGTGCAAACGTGGAGCTTTCAATCTGGTCTGCCATAGCTATGCCACGCTGGTCGTTACCTAGGGGAGGATACCATGAAGAACCTGACGATTATGGCCAGATAGTAGCCCCCTTATGTTGGGGTTGTAAGCTTGGCCATTATTTGGGACACAGCTACCAAATGGGGGTATGCACACGTTTGTATAGTTCTATCTCGGCAGTACCGACCCTGATTGCTATTCCCATGCACTCCATATAGGGGTTTGCCTGGCTCCGTCACTCAGGAGATCAGGGGATGCAATGGAGATGCCTGGCGAGCTGTTGCACCTCCTCGTAATTCGAGTGGGGGCATCCTCATTCTTCGTGCAAACGTGGAGCTTTCAATCTGCTCTGCCATAGCTATGCCACGCAGGTCGTTACCTAGGGGAGAATGCCATGATGTGTGATGCGCATTAAAATTATGCCCAGACAGTAACCCACTTATGTCGGTATTGTAAGCTTGGCCATTAATCTGGACACAGCTACCAAATGGGGGTATGCACACGTTTGTATAGCTCTATCTCGGCAGTACCGACCCTGATTGCTATTCCCATGCACTCCATGTAGGGGTTTGGCTGGCTCCGTCATCAGGAGATCAGGGGATGCAATGGATTCACCAGCACCAGGCGCAGTCGAGCTGGGTCTATATTGCACGGAATGGTGTATCACGAAGGCCAATCCCCCACCTCCATTCCTTGTGCGATCCCTACGTAGCACATTGTATCCGTGACAACTGTGCAAGCTGCAGGTGTTGGTCAGCTTTGTCTCCTGGATCGCTGTGACCAGTATAACCTTCTGACTCATGAAATCCACAATCTCATCTATCTTGCCACGGAGTCCATAGCAGTTTGGCTGCAAAAACGATACACTGGCCTGGCAATATTGGTGCTGGGGTGCTGCCGTTGCGTTTATTGCTGTACAGAAGAGGTAGGGTGGTCACATAGTCCGACGACGAGGACGACGCTTGCGACCCACTACTGGCTATGTTCGCACAGCACCTTGCGACATAACCAGCATGACTATACTCCCATAGTAAAGTTAGGCCAGAGCAAGATCGGAAATGCACCCACTCCATGCACCGGTTACACTGCACCGACACCGACCGATGATGGAGGCGGTTCTGGCAAACCGAACAGAACCAGGGTCCGGGGTTCTTTTCAATCCCGGCACGGATCAGAAGCGTGCGAAGAAGGCACTCCGGGATGTGCCTCTTCCATGACGCAAAAAGAAGAACACGTACACTGAGGCGGCAGCCCTTGCCGATGAAGATTCCATCGGGTCAATCCGGTGCGTACAACCGACTGCCATGAGATTATAACAGAACCAGGGTCCGGGGTTCTTTTCAATCCCGGCGCGGATCAGAAGCGTGCGAAAAAGGCACTCCGGGATGTGCCTCTCCCATGACGAAAAAAGACGAACACGTACACTGAGGTGGCAGCCCTTGCCGATGAGAATTCCATCGGGTCAATCTGGTGCATACAACCGGCTGCCATGGGAATGTATTGGTATTGCATTGTATTGGTCAGAAACATTTGATTCATCTGCATTAAAAACCTTTCGCCTTACTATATGTCTCTTTGTCTGTGTATGTGGGTGCATGAAAATCCCCTTAATAAAATATTTAATTAATTTGTTGAGTTAAATATTTGTAAAAGAAAATTGCTGATTTTCTCCATGATTTGCACCATTGTTCTCTAACTTGTCAAAGAACCAGTACAAATAGACTCGTGCCAAGATTTGTCCCATGCAGTTGCCGTTATCCATTCAATGAACCCCCTAAAATACCTACAATTGAATCATCATTGATGAAAGCAAACTAGCAAGGCAGCAGCAGCAGAGTGCATCATCTATGACTAGGGTAGAACTCGTAACAATCCGTTTATACATGTAGAACATGCATGTAGTGGCATGGTGTTTTTTATACCCTCCACCATAAGATGGGGGGTATACTAATTTCGTCATTCTGTTTGTAACTACTCGAAATATTCGTCTGAGACCCCATAAAGTATATATATTCTTGATCGTCGTGAAATTTTATGTCGATCTAGCCATGTCCGTCCGTCCGTCCGTCCGTCTGTCTGTCGAAAGCACGCTAACTTCCGAAGGAGTAAAGCTAGCCGCTTGAAATTTTGCACAAATAATTCTTGTTAGTGTAGGTCAGTTGGTATTGTAAATGGGCCATATCGGTCCATGTTTTGATATAGCTGCCATATAAACCGATCTTGGGTCTTGACTTCTTGAGCCTCTAGAGTGCGCAATTCTTATCCGATTGGAATGAAATTTTGCACGACGTGTTTTGTTATGATATCCACCAACTGTGATAAGTATGGTTCAAATCGGTTCATAACCTGATATAGCTGCCATATAAACCGATCTTGGGTCTTGACTTCTTGAGCCTCTAGCGTGCGCAATTCTTATCCGATCAGAATGAAATTTTGCACGACGTGTTTTGTTATGACATCCAACAACTGTGCCAAGTATGGTTGAAATCGGTCCATAACCTGATATAGCTGCCATATAAACCGATCTTGGGTTTTGACTTCTTGAGCCTCTAGAGGGCACAATTCTTATCCAATTTGAATAAATTTTTGCACGAAGTATTTCGTTATGATATCCAACAACTGTGCCAAGTATGGTTGAAATCGGTCCATAACCTGATATAGCTGTCATATAAACCGATCTTTGGTTGAATAAAACGAGTTTAATCCCGGAGTACTTTTTTGATACTCATTTATTTCTTCAAAATCTCATCCTTATATATAAACTTAAAACTAACTACAAACTAAATATCCTAAGAAAGGCAGGCAAATCTAAAAATAATCACTTTGAGAAAATAAGATCATAAACAAAGACGATAAACATCCTATGCAGATACTAAATAAATTTGTCCAGCTGCAAGCCATATGCTTGCCATTCAGACCGCTGTGTTTTCTGATAATCCCTAACTATTTCCTTATCTACGCACATTAAAAACTATCTTCCACTTATCCCTGTGCGATGCGTTGGCTAGGTAAAATATAAACTCTTATCACATTTATGCCTGCCCTTAAAACTATCCTTTAAAATAAACAAAAAATGGAAAGTATCTTATCTATTCGTTCTCAAGGCTAAAACATTTCCATGACACACATCAACTAATATCCCATGTTTAGAAATCTAAACATTCTGCGGGCGGCCAAAAATAATTATGAAATAGCTCTACTTATAAACTGTAAAAATTCAGCAA
>NC_081556.1:35162788-35170288 GCF_963082655.1 Stomoxys calcitrans | reverse complement strand
CATAGCAGTCCACCAAACTACTGAGTGGTAAATAAGTTTTGGTCTAATCATGCTCCTATAGAGCCAGTGGACTATTCTCGAATTCAGGCCCCATTTCGAGCCAACGGCCCGTCTACATGGTGCCCAACATATGTGAGTCTTCTCATTTCGCTTCTGAATGTGATACTTCCAATTCAGTTTCCCGTCCAAGATCACACCTAGGTATTTGACCTTGTCAGATATCGAAATCGTCTTATTGAGGAAACGTGGTGCGTTAAATTGGCCCACCTTCGTCTTCCTCATGAACAGGCATATTTCAGTCTTCTCTGGGTTAACATTGACAAATCTGGGTCTAGCCCAGTCATATGCCATATGCAAGACTGTTTCGACCCTTCTGCATAGCTCGTTCGGATCCTTACCCCTTAGAAGTATTATAACATCGTCGGGTTCAAATCCCTCGTCAGTCAGCATCCGTAATAGGACATTTATGGTGGTCACCCATAGGAGTGGCGATAAAATGCCCCCCTGTGACGTGGCCTGTGCCACTTTCTCCCTTATATTTATGCCATTGGATACATAATGTGTCCACCTGTTCCTTAGCATATGGTTTATTCAGTTTCTAAGGACCGGGTCCACCCGGAACTAATCTAAGGTCATCAGTGTGTCGCTCCTCACATTGTTAAAAAGCCCCCTCGATGTCAATGCATACCGCCAGTGTGTACGTTTTGGCATCTCCACCGACCTTCCCTTGACATAGGCATGCTGTTTGTATTTGAGCAGTTCGCTGAATGTCATACTCTTTATCATGGTGTCCACAATACGTTCCATGGTTTAGAGTAGAAAGGACGTAAGGCTTATGGGTCTTTAGGCCTTTGGTGTCGCATAACTTGCTCTGCCGGGCTTAGGTATAAACACCACCCTTGCCTCCTGCCAGGCTTTCAGAGTATACGAAAGTCCTAGGCACGCTGTGAAAATTTTGGCCAGACGAGGCGGCAGATTGTCTGCCTCTTTCTGTAGTAACGCCGGAAATATTTCATCAGGTCCGGGTGACTTAAATGGTTCGAAGCTCCTCAAGGATTCCTTCACCATAAATTCCGTTATTAGAAACCTTCTTTCAACGTCATTATTCCAAGAATCCGGTGTCCGTCGTATCCTGTGGAAAATGGCCTCAACATTTCCTCCATTGTCTCTGCTCTCACTCCCATATCGTCTAGTAAAGTTTCAGTTTGGACATGTGTTTTTGATAGAAACTTTTTTATCTTGGCGGCGTCATTAACGCTATCGACCTGTTCGCAAAAAAGATTCCAGGAGGCACGTTTTGCCGCTCTGGTAATCTTATTGTACTCCTTGAGCTGTGTGTAATACACATCCCAATAAACTTCCGCTTTTTTACGACGTACTGTGTTAAAAAGTCTGCGGATCTCTTTCCCAATATTGCGAATCTCCCCGGTCATCCAGGGCTTTTCTTGGGCTGATTTCCTTTCCCGAAGAGGACAACTATCTTCGAAGGATCCCACCAGTGCAAACGTAATTCTGTTGGCATCCTCGCCAATCTCTTCTATGCTTGGACAATTTAAATTATTTTGCCCAAGTCTTCTTCTGAGTAGCCTTCCGAATTTTGTCCAGTTGGTCTTCAACTTATTCCGGAAGCTTATCGGTGGGTATTCAAAGTTCAGCCCGGCCAAACTTAATGTCTATTTACTCGTTTAAATTCCTTACGAGTGATGTGAACTAAACTCTATGAAAAAATGTATACAAACTTAGTTTTACTTCATAATCTGTTAAATCTCTTCGACTTCATGGCTAAACGATCCCTTGGGAAATATGTCCTGTGCAGATCAATCTAAAGGGAAAAAAGTTACTATTCGTTTGGCCATGTTCAACACATCATCTACCAATCCCAACTTAAATTCCCCTAAAGGGAAAGAAATTGTTTTGTGTTGCAATACAAGCTTAAACAGATGTTATCACACACTATCAATTGAAAACGGAAGTAGTATGGATGTTACCAATTATTGCAAGCCAATAGGTGTCTGTTTGTGTGTTTGAATATCCTAGAACGTTAATAGGCTACGTTACAAACATAAAAGCAATAAGCAATGCCAACATATCTTTTGTCAGTTTTTTATTCCACATTGCTTTTTGATGGAAGTGATATGGCATGGCACAAAATGGCTATCATAAGAAGTGAGTAAACAAGTGGGAAATGAGATGGAATCAACACCATTGGAAGGAGGGAGAGTGCAATCGAAAGCTTTTCAGCATGTTCTTGAAGTGCTTTATTCAATTTCAAATCAACTGAGAATGCCGACAATTTCTGTCTTTCAAGAATTTCTTTAGAATTTCCAAGGAGCTGAGACAGTGTTGCTTTCAAATATTCTATTACTCTTCAAGAGGTTAAGAATTTGTAAAGGTTTTTCATTTTTATCTCACTGCAGTTTGAAAGGAAAGGACTTCTTGAGCCCATGGAAGCCTCAATTTTCATCCGAATTGGCTGAAATTTTGCACATAGTATTCTGTTATGACTCCCAAAATCGGTCCAAATCGGTCTGTAACCTGACATAGCTCGCATATAAACCGATCTCTCGATTTGACTTCGTGAGCCATTACAAGCCGAGATTTTTAACCGATTTGGCTGAAATGGATGGATGGGGTATATTCATTTTGTCATTCCGTTTGCAACACATCGAAATATCCATTTCCAACGCTAAAGAGTATATATATATTCTTGATCAGCGGAGAAATCTAAGACGATCTGGCCATGTCCGTCCGTCTGTCTGTCGAAATCACGCTACAGTCTGTAAAAATAGAGATATTGAGCTGAAACTTTGCACAGATTATTTTTTTCTCCATAATCAGGTTAAAATCGAAGATGGGCTATATCAGACTATATCCTGATATAGCCCCTATATAGACCGATCCGCCGATTGAGGGTCTTCGGCCCATAAAAGCCACATTTCTTACCCGACTTTGCGGATGCCTCGCTTTAAGGTCTTGGGCCCATAAAAGCCACATTTATTATCCGATTTTGCTGAAATTTGAGACAGTGAGTTGTGTTCGATATTCTTCTTCAATTTGGTTCAGATCGGTTCAGATTTGGAGATAGCTGCCATATAGACCGATCTCCCAATTTAAGGTTTTGGGCCCATAAAAGGCGCATTTATTGTCCGATTTCGACGAAATTCGGGACAGCAAGTTGAGTTAGGCTCTTCTACATTATTCTGAAACTAAGCCCAAATTAGTCCTGATTTTAATATAGCTGCCATAACCCGATGTCGCGATTTAAAGTCTTGGCCCCATAAAACGCGCATTTATAATCCGATTTCACTGAAATTTGACACAGTGACTTATGTTAGGTTTTTCAACATCTGTGTTGTATATGGTTCAGATCGGTTTATTTTTAGATATACCTATTGTACTTATTAGTATTTGGTCCAAATCGGAACATATTTTGATATAACTGATATTGGACATAAGATATGAAAATTTCATCGAATTTTGATGAAAGGTGGTTTACATATATACCCGAGGTGGTGGATATCCAAAGTTCGGCCCGGCCGAACTTAACGCCTTTTTACTTGTTTGTCCATAAGCAGATCAAGTTCGAAGACCGATTTGACTTCCATACAGACCGATCTGCCGATTTAGGGTCTTAGGTCCATAAAAGCCACATTTATTATCCGATTTTGCTATCGGTTCAGATTTAAATATAGCTGCCATATAGACCGATCTCTCGATTTAAGGTCTTGCGCCCATAAAAAACCCATTTATTGTTCGATTTTGCCAAAAATTGGGACAATGAGTTGTTGCAGGCCACTCGATATCCTTCTTTAATTTGGCCCAGATCGGTTCAGATTTGGATATAGCTGCCATATAGACCGATATCTCGATTTAAGGTCTTGAGCCCATAAAAAGCGCATTTATTGTTCGATTTTTCCAAAAATTGGGACTGTGAGTTGTTGTAGGCCACTCGATATCCTCCTTCAATTTGGCCCAGATCGGTGCAGATTTGGAGATAGCTGTCATATAGACCGATCTCTCGATTGAAGGTTTTTGGGGCCATAAAAGGCGCATTCATTGTCCAATGTCGCTGAAGTATGGGACAGAGAGTTAAAGTGGCCCCCCCGATATCTTTCTGCAATATGGCCCAGATCGGTCCAGATTTTTATATAGCTGCCATATAGACCGATCTCTCAATTTGAGGTTTGGGGCCATAAATGACACATTTATTATCCGATTTTACCAAAATTTCGGACAGTGAGTTGTGTTAGGCCCTTCGACAATATTCTTCAAGTTGGCCTAGATCGGTCCAAATTTGGTTATAGCTGCCATATAGACCGATCTCCAAATTTAAGATTTTGCGCCCATAAAAGGCGCATTTTATGTCTGATGTCGCCAAAATTTTGGAAAGTGAGTTGTGTTAAGCCCTTCGACAACTTTCTTCGATTTGGCCCAGATCGGTTCAGATTTGGATATAGCTGCCATATAGACCGATCTCTCGATTTAAGGTTTTGGGGCCATAAAAGGCGCATTTTATGTCTGATGTCGCCGAAATTTGGGAAAGTGAGTTGCGTTAGAATCTTCGATATCCTTCCTCAATTTGACTCAGATCGGTCCAGATTTGGATATAGCTGCCATATAGACCGATCTCTCGATTCAAGGTTTTGGGTCCATAAAAGGCTCATTTATTGTCCGATTTCGCCGAAATTTGGGACAGTAAGTTGAGCTAGACTCTTCGACATTTATCTGAAACTTGGCCTTAATCGGTCCTGATTTGAATATAGCGGCCATATAGAACGATATCTCGATTTAATGTTTCTCAAGCAATTTGTAAACTACTTTAATTTCGCACTCTCTATGCATCGACTCTGGGTGCCCAAAGTTGTTTGTGCCTAAAAAAGGTGTTTCTCTTGATACTCTGAAAACAATTCTCCTACTTATATATTTCATGTTACTCTAAAACATATATTTTTTTTCTACCTGCTGTTATACAGCATGTTAGAATCTTGCGTCGTTAATATGAACGCACAACTGTTGTTAACATTCCTCGCCATGTCAAGGCAGATATGCTTCAGCTATAATAAAAAATGTTTGCCATCATTTTGACTTACCTGATAGGTGGAACAATTGAAGCAGTGCCAACAACAGCTTTCGCCCTCCACATATTTTTTCGCCTGACCTCTTTCACATGGCAAACTGCAAACAGACTCTGGAGGTTTGGGTTGCATCAGTTTAAATTGGACCTCTGGAAAAAGGAAGCAAAAAAGGAGTAAGAAGAAAGGAATGACAATGAATATAATTTCCATAGAAAATGATGTATAAATACATTTTTTTTACATTTATCATAGAAAAATATAATAGAAATAAATTAAAACTCTTTAGGTTTTACGAGAAAAACGTTTTTAAAAGAAATTTGTTGTTTACAAAATTAAGTTTATATTTAGGTCTAAACCTCATGCAATACTGTAGTTTTAAGTTGAAACCACAGGCAATATTGTCCTTGGTTAAATAGTCCAGATAATATGCCAATCAATCTTTACCTCAAAGATAGTCATACCAACAAAAATGAATGAAATGACACATTCTTAATTTTGTATTTCCTAGTACAATCTATGCTGACTTGGCAATAGTCTCAGCTTGGCAGCAAGTCATCCATTACAAATTTTATTGCCCTAAAAGGATTTTCATTTCAATTTTCTTGATTTCGCCTTGTCATCATATGTGATGGTCTAATTTAGTTTTCTACTATTCTCAGCTTGGTTAAATTTTGGTTTCGACCTAACATACATTCGATTGCATTTAATATTACCAGTCAGAATGTTTCTCCAGAGGCAAACTAATACTTTCTGTATAATAAATTATTTTCCTTGTACACTTTATGGTCTTTGTGTCTTCTCCTTTTGCAGAACAAACAAAAAGCAAGGTGTAGAATTGGGCTGTTGTTCTTTCAAAATGAATTGATGTTATAAAGACTAGGCCTTTGGTTTGCTTAACAAAGTAGACAGCAGAAGGATGGCAAGCAAAAATGTGTGATTATGAGCAACAATGCCCAAAGCAAATGAAAATTGAAATATAAGGCAATTTATTGTATCTTGTAATCGCTTGTAGACTAAGAAACAGATAAATTTATCACACATATGAAGACTTAAACTTAAATGTTTAATGAGGAAAATGACTTAAATGGTTTAAGTTGCAACAAGCCATTGCCAAGGGAAAGAGTACTAGGGCAATCTTTTCCAAGGGGAAATGGTACTGCAACAATACTTTCTGATGGAAAGGGTTTCAAAATAAAGGGCACAAAACTACACGTTAAAAGAACAAGTAAAAGCGTGCTAAGTTCGGCCGGGCCGAATCTAATATACCCTCCACCATGGATCGCAATTGTCGAGTTCTTTTTCCCGGCATCTCTTCTTAGGCAAAAAAGGATATAAGAAAAGAGTTGCTCTGCTATTAAAACGATATCAAGATATGGTCCGGTTCGGACCACAATTAAATTATATGTTGGAGGCCTGTGTAAAATTTCAGCCAATTCGTATAAGATAATAAACACGTTTGTTAATGGTCATGAGAGGATCCATCGTACAAAATTTCAGGCATATCGGATAATATTTGCGACCTCTAGGGTCAAGAAGTCAAGATCCCAGATCGGTTTATATGGCAGCTATATCAGGTTATGAACCGATTTGAACCTTATTTGACACAGTTGTTGAAAGTAAAAATAAAATACATCATGCAAAATTTCAGCCAAATCGGATAGGAATTGCGCCCTCCAGAAGCTCAAGAAGTCAAATCCCCAGATCTGTTTATATGACAGCTATATCAGGTTATGGACCGATTTGCACCATACTTGGCACAGTTGTTGGATATCATAACGAAATACTTCGTGCAAAAATTCATTCAAATCGGATAAGAATTGTGCCCTCTAGAGGGTCAAGAAGTCAAGACCCAAGATCGGTTTATATGGTAGCTATATCAGGTTATAGACCGATTTGAACCATACTTGGCACAGTTGTTGGGTATCATAACAAAACACGTCGTGCGAATTCCATTTCAATCAGATAAGAATTGCGCCCTCTAGAGGGGTCAAGAAGTCAAGACCCTAGATCGGTTTATATGGTAGCTATATCAGGTTATGAACCGATTTGAACCATACTTGGCACTGTTGTTGAATATCATAACAAAACACTTCGTGCAAAATTTCATCCCAATCGGATAAGAATTGCGCACGCTAGAGGCTCAAGAAGTCAAGACCCAAGATCGGTTTATATGGCAGCTATATCAGGTTATGGACCGATTTGAACCATACTTGGCACAGTTGTTGGATATCATAACGAAATACCTCGTGCAAAATTTCATCCTAATCGGATAAGAATTGCGCACGCTAGAGGCTCAAGAAGTCAAGACCCAAGATCGGTTTATATGGCAGCTATATCAGGTTATGAACCGATTTGAACCATACTTGGCACAGTTGTTGGATATCATAGCAAAACACGTCATGCAAAATTTCGTTCCAATCGGATA